>NW_015390279.1:8257-11291 GCF_001527695.2 Protobothrops mucrosquamatus | reverse complement strand
CAACACCCAGAATTCCCCAGCCATCAGTATCCCTCAACTTTGGCTATTTCAAGGTGTGTGGACTTCAACACCCAGAATTCCCCAGCCATCAGTATCCCTCAACTTTGGCTATTTCAAGGTGTGTGGACTTCAACACCCAGAATTCCCCAGCCATCAGTATCCCTCAACTTTGGCTATTTCAAGGTGTGTGGACTTCAACGCCCAGAATTCCCCAGCCATCAGTGTCCCTCAACTTTGGCCATTTCAAGGTGTGTGGACTTCAACACCCAGAATTCCCCAGCCTGCAGTTTTCCTGTACCTTGGTCACTTTAAGGTGTGTGGACTTCAACTCCCAGAATTCCGCAGCCAGCAAACACACCTTGAAGTGAGAAGCCCTGCGTGGGTGAATCAACCTTGATGTGATTTGAAGATTCAAGAGAGGATTTACTTCAAGTTTGAGATACCAGAATCCTAGACAATCCAATTTGATTTGGACTGACTCAAGGCCCCTGTAAAAAATTCAGATTCTCCCTCCCAGAGGCTTTAATGGGGAAAACTTGAAAAGCCTGGAAGTTGCTTCATTTTTTAAAACAGACTGGGGTGAGAAGCTTTTATTAATTAGACATTAACCGTTCCAGGTTTTAACTCCCTGGAGTATTTACTTCCTTTTTGTTTTTTACTGAAATGGTGAGGCACAGAGATAGTAGAAAGGCTCCCTCTCTATTTGATCTATCCAAGTTAGAACTCTAATGCAGAAATCTAAATTAAACACAATGTTTCATTCTCCTTGTTAGTATGGGGGGTTTATATGTCACCTTAATAGACAGGCTTCTCCAGGGTAGGAGAGAGAGAGGGGAGAGAGGGGGAGGGAGAGAGGGAGAGAGAGGGAGAGAGGAGGAGAGGGAGAGAGGGAGAGAGAGAGGGAGAGAGAAAGGGAGAGAGAAGAGAGAGAGGGGGAGAGAGAGGGAGAGGGAGAGAGAGATGGAGAGAAAGAGAGAGAGGGAGAGAGAGGGAGATAGAAGGGGAGAGAGAGGGAGAGAGAGGGAGAGGGAGAGAGAGAGGGGGAGAGAGAGGGAGAGAGGGGGGAGAGAGAGGGAGAGAGAGAGAGGAAGAGAGAGATGGAGAGAAAGAGAGAGAGGGAGAGAGAGGGGGAGAGGGAGAGGGAGAGAGACAGATGGAGAGAAAGAGAGAGAGAGGAAAAGAGGGAGAGAGAGAGAGGGAGAGAGGGGGAGAGGGGGAGGGGGAGGGAGAGAAACAGATGGAGAGAAAGAGAGAGGGGGAGAGAGAGAGAGAGAGGGAGAGAGAGGGAGAGAGAGAGGGAGAGAGAGGGAGAGGGAGAGAGGGAGAGAGAGAGAGGGAGAGAGAGAGAGGGAGAGAGAGAGAGGGAGAGAGAGGGAGAGAGGGAGAGGGGGAGAGGGAGAGAGGGAGAGAGACAGATGGAAAGAGAGAGAAAGGGAGAGAGAGGGAGAGAGGGAGGGAGGGGGAGGGAGAGGGAGACTAAAATATTGTTAAAACTTCCATTCTGTACACACAATTTCTCTCTGTGGCAAATGCAAATGAAACAAATGAGACATATAAAGTTTAAACGCAAAACAACTAACAGACGCAACTACACATCCCACTAGAGTGAGAAATGTCAAAAAGAATCAATTAAACCCATCACCTTAGGACAGACGCTGCACAGCAGGAACCAGAGCTTGCAAAAATAACATGGATGAAAAGACCCCTTCGCAGCACAATTTCTTTAAGGTAAACAATGCCTCGAAGTTCTTTGAAGAGTTTCATCTGTCGGAACCGTGACATCATGGTTCCGATAGATGAAACCAGTAAAAAAACTTCAAGGCAAGAATTCTTCCTTAAAGAACATTTTATTTAGGAAACAAAGTTTCGGCACTTACATAGTTGAAGCCAAGAATGCGATTCCCTCCTCCCAGATACAAAGTAACACATTGCAATTCTCACCCCACAAAAGCTGTCATAAATCACAATCCCCAATTAGCAGAAAACGCCGGGCTTTCCTCTCCGGCCCCTCAGCCCCGCCAAAACCTTATCAGAACACGTCCTTGAGTTCACACACTTCTACATTGTTATGGCTAGCTAAACCCTCAGGCATTTACCTGAAATGAAATTCAATGGTGAAAAAAGTAAGGTTCTACATTTAGGCAAGAAAAACCAAATGTACAGGTATAGTATAGGGGGTACCTTGCTCAATAGTAGTAACTGTGAGAGGGACCTTGGAGTCCTAGTGGACAATCACTTAAATAGGAGCCAGCTGTGTGCTGCAGCTGCCAAAACAGCCAACACAGTGCTGGGCTGCATTAACAGAGGGATAGAATCAAGATCACGTGAAGTATTAATACCACTTTACAAGGCCTTGGTAAGGCCACACTTGGAATACTGCATCCAGTTTTGGTCACCAGGATGTAAAAAAGATGTTGAGACTCTAGAAAGAGTTCAGAGAAGAGCAACAAAGATGATCAGGGGACTGGAGGCTAAAACATATGAGGAACGGCTGCTGGAATTGGGTATGTCCAGTTTAATAAAGAGAAGGACGAGGGGGGGACATGATAGCAGTCTTCCAGTATCTCAGGGGCTGCCACAAAGAAGAGGGAGTCAAGCTATTTTCCAAAGCACCTGAAAGCAGGACAAGAAGCAACGGGTGGAAACAAAGCAAGGAGAGAAGCAACCTAGAACTAAGGAGAAACTTCCTGACAGTTAGAACAATTAACCAGTGGAACAACTTGCCTCCAGAAGCGGTGAATGCTCCAACACTGGAAGTTTTTAAGAAGAGACTGGACAGCCACGGTATAGGGTTTCCTGCCTGAACAGGGGGTTGGACTAGATGACCTCCAAGGCCCCTTCCAACTTTATTATTATTATTATTATTATTATTATTATTATTATTATTATTATTATTATTATTATTATTATTATTATTATTATTATTATGGATCATCGCACAGTCAGCCAGATGTTCAGACTGGATTTGGCATTTTGTCTACCTATCGAGTCCTTTCCCAGGACCTGGGATAGGCAGATGTGGATGTTTGATGGT
>NW_015390279.1:4046-7606 GCF_001527695.2 Protobothrops mucrosquamatus | reverse complement strand
TATTACTATTGGTACTACTTTTGCTTGCTTTTGCCACAGTCTTTCTATTTCTATTTGTAGGTCTCTGTATTTTGTTATCTTCTCCAGTTCTTTCTCGTCTATTCTGCTGTCTCCAGGCACTGCCACGTCCACTATCCAGACTTTTTTGTCTTTCTTATCGACAATTGTTAAGTCCGGGGTGTTATGTTGCAGGTGCTTGCAGTTTAATTTTATCATGTTCTATGACTTTCTCTATTTTATGATCCCACCAGTTTTTGCTTACAGGCAAATGATATTTCTTGCAGATCTTCCAATGCACCCTTGTTGCTACTTTGTCATGCCGCTGCTTGTAGTCAGTCTGTGCGATCTTCTTGCAGCAGCTTACCAGGTGGTCCACTGTTTCTTCAGCTTCTTTGCACAGGCGGCACTTACTGTCTGTTGCTGTCTTCTCAATTTTGACTTTATATTATTATTATTATTATTATTATTATTATTATTATTATTATTATTATTATTATTATTATTATTATTATTATTATTATTATTATTATTACTACCCCATCTTAACTCCAAAAGAATAGAAAAGGCATCTTAAAAGCAAAAGTAAAAAATGGCTGCTGGTTCTCAGTTGTCAGAGCGACGACATCTATTGTGACAGCGTTGACATCCGGCACCCCTTAACATAAAGGTGTAATCCTGCAATTTAAACAGAAGCATACGTTAAGGGTTGCCCCTTGGCTTGTTGGGGCATTAGTCATAGAATTTACAGCTTTCACATCCTCGGATTTCACCCAAGTGGCATCTGATAATGGGTATCCCTTCCACTGTACTAAAAACTGTAACTTTCCCTTAAAAATTCTAGAATCAAGTATATTACTTCATAATGTGTTTGTCCAGCTACCACTAGGGGAACAGGTGCTTTTTTTGGGAAGAGTCCCTTGCAGGCAATAAAATGAGCCTGCTTCGAAAAAAGATCAATCACAGTCCATATGAGGAAACCCTACACCATTTCAGACAAATGGCTGTCCAGTCTCTTCTTAAAAATGTCCAGTGTTGGAGCATTCACCGCTTCTGGAGGCAGGTTGTTCCACTGGTTAATTGTTCTCACTGTCAGGAAGTTTCTCCTTAGTTCTAAGTTGCTTCTCTCCTTGATTAGTTTCCATCCATTGTTTCTTGTCCTGCCTTCAGGTGCCTTGGAGAATAGCTTGACTCCCTCTTCTTTGGGGCAGCCCCTGAGATATTGGAAGACTGCTATCATGTCCCCCCTCGTCCTTCTCTTCATTAAACTAGACATACCCAATTCCAGCAACCTTTCCTTATATGTTTTAGCCTCCAGTCCCCTAATCATCTTTGTTGCTCTTCTCTGTACTCTTTCCAGAGTCTCAACATCTTTTTTACATCGTGGTGACCAAAACTGGATGCAGGATTCCAAGTGTGACCTTACCAAGGCATTGTAAAGTGGTATTAACACTTCACGTGATCTTGATTCTATACCTCTGTTAATGCAGCCTAGCACTGTGTTGGCTTTTTTGGCAGCTGCAGCACACGGCTGGCTCCTATTTAAGTGATTGTCCACTAGGACTCCGAGATCCCTCTCACAGTTGCTACTATTGAGCCAGGTACCCCCAATACTATACTTGTACATTTGGTTTTTCTTGCCTAAATGTAGAGCCTTACTTTTTTCACCCTTGAATTTCATTTTGTTAGATAGCGCCCAGTGTTCAAGTCTGTCCAGATCCTCCTGTATCCTAAGCCTGACTTCTGGAGTGTTGGCTATTCCTGCCAGCTTGGTGTCGTCTGCAGATTTGATGAGTTCCCCATTTATCCTCTCGTCAATAGTCAGATGTTCCTCCGGATGTCCATTCTGGAGGGGCCCCAAGTTCTCTTCCTCCACCTGCAAATGAAGTTAATCTGAAGAATTTAAGTGAAGTTCAAGGCAGCTCAAAAATTTGTGAATGTTGAAGAGGAAGGGAAAATCTCAAAGCCCTTGGATGGATTGAAAGCTTCAGAGCAACACCTCCCAGCTGTGGGAGATTGACACTGTTCCAGTTGTGGGACTGGTGTGGTTGTGTGTAAATATGCTTCCCACCCTAATTCGTCAGGCTTTGGAAAACAAAACACTAAAAAAAACAGTTGTTCTCCTGGATCTCCAGGTCTCCAATGATGGTTACTGAAGAGGAAGGATTAGACCCCAGGCCATCCTTAGCATCTCGGTGGCTGTGTGTATATAATTATGACATTGTCTTCAAAAGGGCACCAAACTGGAGTTGACAGCTTAAGTGGCTTTTAGCTCTTCGGAGAGCGAGCGTGCCGCAATTAAAATCCAGGGGATTGCAGGATTCCCGGATAGATTTGGGAAATGCAACTCAACCCCAAAGCATGGTCTGTTTTCTCTCTTCCTCCGGGAAAGAAAAAATAATAATTTGTGGAGGAAAAAATGGAAGAGGGAGAAGAAAGGAAGCAAGAAGTCATTTATCAGCCCCTCCCCCCCAGGTGCTTTTCCAACTGCAGAACTATCCAGTCCTTCCAAAGTTTAACAGAAGGAACTTTCTGCAGTCGAAAGAATTCTCCGTTTTTGGTGCGAACGCAAATGACCGCAGGTGAAAGCATTTGATTTACGTGTTGCTGAGATTGAATCCGAGGAATTGGTGGAAGGAAGGAAGGAAGGAAGGAAGGAAGGAAGGAGAGGGAGGGAAGGGAAGGGAGGGAGGGAGGGAAGGAGGGAAGGCGGGAGAGAGGAAGGAAGGAAGGTAAGATGGAAGGAAAATTTTTTATCTTATTTCATTGTTTTATTTTGTTTTTACTGTCTTAATTCTGTTCCTTCAGTTTTTGGGGTGGTGGGGCACCATAGAAAGAGCTCAAGGACTACGTTTTGAACAGATGAACAGAAAGTCTATGTGATCATCAAGAGTCAACGATAGCACTTATTCATCTCCTCCTCCTCGTTGTCCTTCTCATTTTTTTCCTCCTCCTCCTCCATCCCATCTCCATCTCCCTCTTTTCCTCCTTTTCCTCCTTTTCCTCAATGACAGTCCTTCCTTCCCACACACATTCACAACCCAGGTCTTCCTTCCTTCCTTCCTTCCTTCCTTCCTTCCTTCCTTCCTTCCTTCCTTCCTTCCTCCTTCCTTCCTTCCTTCCTTCTTCCTTCCTTCCTTCCTTCCTTCCTTCCTTCCCACACACATTCACCACCCAGGTCTACCACACTCAGCCCCTGTGCCCAGAGCATTCCCTTCTCCTGAAGAACCAACTTCTCCAAAGCCCTTAAGCCCCTCGGCCAGCATGCAGGTCCATAGCTGCACTTGCCCAACACACACACACACACACATTCCAGCTGAACCTAAACCAGGAGGTCGCGAGCGCCCATCTGGCCTGGGAGGGGAGACAGATGCTTCCCAAATCCAGCCAGAGCTCCTGCCGTGCCCCTAATGAGCCCCCCCCCCGGGTTTCCCAGATCTGACAAGCGGACCGGGCTAATGACGGGGAGAAAAGACTCCATCGGCTGTGCTGATCTTCGCAGCAGGCTGCGTTGGATCATTGATTTAATGCTGCTTTGCTTCATGGATTTCCTATTTGTTCTC
>NW_015390279.1:0-1932 GCF_001527695.2 Protobothrops mucrosquamatus | reverse complement strand
CCCCGAGGGCACCACAATGCTGATGGAGCCCTGGCACTTTGCGATAAATAAGTGGGTTTGGGGTTGCGGTTTGGGCACTCGGTCTCTAAAAAGTTCGCCATCACTGCCAGAGGTTATGAGGTTTCCATTGGAAGGAAGGAAGGAAGGAAGGAAGGAAGGAAGGAAGGAAGGAAGGAAGGAAGGAAGGAAGGAAGGGGAGGGGAGGGGAGGGGAGGGAGGGAGGGAGGGAGAGAGGTCAGCCAAAGCTGGGAACTACCCTGCCTTGCCCCTGTAGGCTGCTGGTGTCAGGGCAGAAAGCTGAGAGGGGACCCTGGAGATCATCCCATCTAACCCCCAATTGAAAAAAAAATAGCGCAGGGCTGAACTGTGGTTTCCTATTCCAGCTGGACCGACTTCAAGGGTAGCCCCACAGAGAGTGCATTGTGGTAATCTAGGAGACCTAGATTCTTCTAGGAGAACTACTCTTTCTTGGACCTGAAGGCTGCTGGTGTCAGCTCACGGAAAGCTAGAATAGAAAGTTTTGGAGAGGATCCTGGAGATCATCTCATCTAGCCCTCAATCAAAGAGAATGCATGTACAGTAGCTCAGGGCTGAATTGGGGAGTCCTGTCCCAGCTGGATAGACTTCAAGGATAGACCCACGCAGAGTGCATTGTAGTAATCAAGCCATAGGTTATTCGGTCTCCGAGGCGAACCACTCTTTCTTGGTCCTGAAGGCTACTGACGTCAGAGCACAGAAAGCTAGAGTAAGAATAACAATAACAATAGTAGAGTTGGAAGGGACCTTTGACGTCATGTAGTCCAACCGCCTGCTCAGGCAGGAAACCCTACACCATTTCGGACAAATGGCTGTCCAGTCTCTTCTTAAAAACTTCCATATGTTCTAAGGAAGTTTCTCCTTAGTTCTAGGTTGCTTCTCTCCTTGATTAGTTTCCATCCGTTGCTTCTTGTCCTGCCTTCAGGCGCTTTGGAGAATAGCTTGACTCCCTCTTCTTTGGGGCAGCCCCTGAGATATTGGAAGGCTGCTATCATGTCCCCCCTCGTCCTTCTCTTCATTAAACTAGACATACCCAATTCCAGCAACCGTTCGTTATATTCTCTATCATCCAGGTCCTGGTTAATAATAATAATAATAATAATAATAATAATAATAATAATAATAATAATAATAATAATAATAATAATAATAATAATAATAATAATAATAATGATAAAGTTGGAAGGGACCTTGGAGGTCATCTAATCCAACCCCCTGCTCAGGCAGGAAACCCTATACCGTTTCGGACAAATGGCTGTCCAGTCTCTTCTTTAAAACTTCCAGTGTTGGCGCATTCACCGCTTCTGGAGGCAGGTTGTTCCACTGGTTAATTGTTCTAACTGTCAGGAAGTTTCTCCTTAGTTCCAGGTTGCTTCTCTCCTTGCTTAGCTTCCACCCGTTGCTTCTTGTCCTGCCTTCAGGCGCTTTGGAGAATACTCTTGGGGACTAGAGTATTGAACTATTAAACTTCCTTGGTCCCAAAGGCTACTGGGGTCAGGAGAAGTTGCCCAGGTTGAGAAGCACTGTTATATAGCCGTGTTTCTTATTTTTTTTACTAATCCTGAAAAAGTGATTTTTTTCTTCTTCTTCTTTTCTTCTTTTTACATCTCTCTTTCTCCCGTTCTTTGAATATCCAGCCCAAACCGCCTCCCTTCGCACGTTGCCACGGCCTTTGAAAATCCCACCCTCGTAATTATTTTTAATCTCAAGAGTTTAAAGCTTGGAATAATACATGCCCGCCGGGGTGACTAATTGTCTTGATGAGTTGACGGCCTCCTTGTCAGACATCTTCCAGTTCTGGCTTCTTTCATCATCTCAGGATCTCAAAGTATTTCTCTGGCGTTAATTAATTTTGCTTTGCGAGACAGATCCCCTGTAATTCCACCTCTGGTCTGT
>NW_015390278.1:40637-41760 GCF_001527695.2 Protobothrops mucrosquamatus | reverse complement strand
TTGATGTGCCAAGGCAGAGGTTAAGTAATCATCTATTGGGACAACTTTAATTTAGATTCTTATTCTGTGTAGGGGATTGAATTCAGTGGGCTGGATTCTCCTTCCAATTCTAGGATTGAGCAGGTTTTTCCCCACTTACATTTAACCCTGGCCATCTCTTTATTTTTGCTATGTTATCCTATGTTGTCCATCTTGTCTTCAGTCTGCAGGTAAGACAGGCTTGAGTCAACCTTTGTTGTTTAAGTTGTGTTTCTTCTCTTCAGCTGACAGCAGCTCATGGCAGTTCCAACATATGTAAAATCTGTCATGTTTCACTGGTGACCAGTAGGAGATGATAGCAATCCAGTGTCTATTGGCCAATTTAGGCTGGTGCATTTCCTTTAGTGCCAGGAACTGCCTGCTGCTACCCATCTTTTCTCTTTTTGTCTCTGTGCAGAAATAACTCCGTACCCCAATAATTTTTTTTTATGTGCTACAAAGGTTTGGTGACACAATCATAGCAGCCATTTTGCCTTTTTAACTACACCCTTTGGACACCCCTATCCAGAGTTTTGAACAGGTATTGTTGGATTTCAAAATGGTATTCTCCTACTTTGAAGGCAACTCCCAAAATACCATCATGACATCCTTCTCCTGAATGGAGGGTTGTCTCCTGCTAGCTGGTGACATTCAGAAAGCGGGAAGACAGCAGCAATGTCAGAAGGTTTAACCTATTTTCTGTTTAGCACACATTTAGGCTAATAATTTTCCATTGGTTTAGGGACTGGATGAGAATAATTTAACTGAGCAGTGCAGAAATGCTCTATGAGAATCCGAGAAATCAGTCCAGGTTTGACTTACTTCCAGCTAAAGGCAAATAATATTTTTCTGCAAGTGATACACAACTTTATATAGGAGATTAAAGAAGATAGGGTGGAACATGAACAAGAATCTAAATTCATACATATATCTCATTGTGCTATTGATAAGCAGCATTATGTAACATGCAGAAAGAATGTAACAAATTGTAAAATTTTATAATAGTAATAATAGTAATAATAGTAATAATAATAATAATAATAATAATAATAATAATAATAATAATAATAATAATAATAATAATAATAATAATAATAATAATAAA
>NW_015390278.1:29587-36508 GCF_001527695.2 Protobothrops mucrosquamatus | reverse complement strand
TTATAAGATGTTTTATAGATGGCACATGGATCCTGCAACTATGTCTCGCATTTATGAGAATTATGAATCCAAGTGCTGGAGGTGTGGACAACAAGATGCAACTTTTTTTCACATGTGGTGGACTTGCAAGGTTATTAAAGCCTTCTGGATAAAATTATGGTGGAATTTACAGCAAGTTTTTAAAAGAAGAATTTTTTTTCTGCCTCAGTTGTTTCTCCTAGGTATTACACATAATTTGGATGTAAAAGAAACGAATTTGATGTTGTATTGTTTAACTGCTGCCCGTTTGCTGATAGCTCAAAACTGGAAGAGTAAAGCTTTACCTACAATAGAGGACTGGAGAGTGAAGGTTTCGCATCTTGCTGAAATGGCAAAGATCTCGGCTTATTTGAAGGATCACTCAAATGAACAATTTTTATTAATATGGAGAAGATGGATCGTTTATATTCAAAATAAGCATAGAATGGTGGAATATAGGTTAGGTTTTTAGATAAAAATTTTTCTCTTTTTATACATATATATATATTTCACCTACTTATGTAGAATTATATTTTGTGGAGTTAGGGATATTAATATAAGGTTACTTTTAGATGAATAGTATCCTGGGATTAGGTTTGGGAAGTCCGGGTGGGGGGTGGGGGGGGTTTTCAATTGTGATGTACTTGTGATGTGTTCTTTTTTTTATGTTGAAAATAATAAAAAAAAATTTTGAAAAAAAAAAAAATTAATTAATTCTGGCTGCACAAGACCAAGCCTTAAGGACAAATGCATACAAAGTCAAAATTGAGAAGATAGCAACAGACAGTAAGTGCCGCCTATGCAAAGAAGCTGAAGAAACAGTGGACCACCTGGTAAGCTGCTGCAAGAAGATCGCACAGACTGACTACAAGCAGTGGCATGACAAAGTAGCAACAATGGTGCATTGGAAGATCTGCAAGAAATATCATTTACCTGTAAGCAAGAACTGGTGGGATCATAAAATAGAGAAAGTCATAGAAAATGATAAAATTAAACTGCTCTGGGACTTCAGAATTCAAACAGACAAACACCTGCAACATAACACCCCGGACTTAACAATTGTCAATAAGAAAGACAAAAAAGTCTGGATAGTGGACGTGGCAGTGCCTGGAGACAGCAGAATAGACGAGAAAGAACTGGAGAAGATAACAAAATACAAAGACCTACAAATAGAAATAGAAAGACTGTGGCAAAAGCAGGCAAGGGTAGTACCAATAGTAATAGGCGCCTTGGGTGCAATCCCAAAACAACGTGAGCACCACTTGAACACCATTGGCATTGACAAATTCGCCATTAGTCAATTGCAAAAGGCGGCCTTACTAGGAACTGCTTCCATCCTGCGACGATATCTGTAATACCATCAAACATCCACATCTGCCTATCCCAGGTCCTTGGTAAGGACTCGATAGGTAGACAAAATGCCAAATCCAGTCTGAACATCTGGCTGACTGNTTGACAAATTCGCCATTAGTCAATTGCAAAAGGCGGCCTTACTAGGAACTGCTTCCATCCTGCGACGATATCTGTAATACCATCAAACATCCACATCTGCCTATCCCAGGTCCTTGGTAAGGACTCGATAGGTAGACAAAATGCCAAATCCAGTCTGAACATCTGGCTGACTGTGCGATGATCCATAATAATAATAAAGAAGTTGGAAGGAACCCTGGTGGTCATCTAGTCCAACCCCCTGCTCAGGCAGGAAACCCTATACCATTTCGGACAAATGGCTGTCCAGTTTCTTCTTAAAAACTTCCAGTGTTGGAGCATTCACCACTTCTGGAGGCAGGTTGTTATACTGGTTAATTGTTCTAACTGTCAGGAAGTTTCTCCTTAGTTCTAGGTTGCTTCTCTCCTTGATTAGTTTCCATCCGTTGCTACTTGTCCTGCCTTCAGGCGCTTTAAATAGTTTAAGTTTAGGTCAGTGATGGCGAACCTTTTAGAGACTGAGTGCCCAAACTGCAACCCAAAACCCACTTATACATCATCAAGTGCTGGGTGGGTGTGGCCATTGGGTGGGCGTGGCCCATTGGGTGGGCATGGCTGCGGTGGTAACAGCAGACTGGGTGGGACTAAAAAGTTCAATCAATTTCAACTTTGCAAGATCTTTTTTTTCCCGCGAGAAGTTGAAATTGACTGAACCTTTTTTTTTTTTTGCACACGGCGCTGGAGGCCTAAAGCAAAAAGGTTTTATAAAACCCAGCTGAAGGCCTAGGACTGGGGCAACAGCATGCGTGCCCACAGAGAGGGCTCTGAGTGCCCCTCTGGCACCCGTGTCATAGGTTCGCCACCACTGGTTTAGGTTATACCTGTGGTGGCGAACCTATAGCACGTGTGCCACAGGTGGCACGCAGAGCCCTCTCTGTGGGCACACGCGCCATTGCCCCAGTCCTAGGCCTTCAGTCCCATCCATGAGCAACCTGCATCAAAACCTGCGCAGGGTAAGGTTGCCGCGCCCACCCCGCCTCCCCAAGCATTTTTTTACTAACCTGCCTTTCAGCTGCATTCCGTTTCTCCATTCACTTCTCAGCCTTCGCCATGTGTTTGTGGGACTATCGGTAAAAAAAAAAAGTTCCATCAGACTTTTTAACTTCTCAGGAGATCTCGCAAAAAGTTAGAAAGTCTGATGGAACTTTTTTTTTTTTTACCGATAGTCCCACAAACATGTGGCGAAGGCTGAGAATGAAATGCAGCTGAAAGGCAGGTTAGTAAAAAAATGCTTGGGGACTGCATTGTTTGGCGACCCCCATGAAATGGTCGTTCGACCCCAAATGGGGTCGCGACCCACAGGTTGAGAACCGCTGCCTTAGACCATCTCAGACCAATATCTGTACTTTTTTTGTAAGAAAAAAGGTGCCGGAACTCACATCGCACATTGTCAATCACTGTACACACACTCACACACATCAGTTGTGTAACAAAACATAACAGTCGTCGCCCACAGTAAGCACTCAGTGCGTGACCACATGACCAATCACAAGCCGAGCAGTGCCCCAAGCCGAGCAGCCGGACGAAGTATGCATGCATTGGACTTGACACACAAGCAGCCTGCATGCATCGTTTTAATGATTTTGCCGCCAACCTGTTACACTCGACAGGGCGGTTCAAGTCCATGTGGACCAAACATCACATTTTCAAAAGTTACTTTTAAAACTTGGAAAATCTGTCAAAAAAAGGTGCCGGAACTCTGTTCCGGTGAGCTCTATGACAAAAAAAAACACTGTCTGTACAGCTCTTCCTTGAAAACCTCCAGTGATGAAACACCCACAACTTCAGGAGGCAGACTGTTAACAACCAATACATTCCTTCTTATTTTGAGTTTGGATCTCTTTCTGTAAAGCTTCCATGGTTCTTGTCCTACCTTGAGGCACTACAGAGTGTAAATTCACATTCTCTTTCTTGTGACAGCCCTTCATGTGCTGAAAGACTGCTATGATGACTCCATCAAAAGAAGATGGCCTTGATGAGATATGCAGGAACTGGTTGCCTAGGTAAAAGAGGCTGATGCATATCTCCATCAAGGTCATCTTCCTTATTCTCTACATGCCCTTAACCTTCTCTTCTTTAGATTCAACATGCCAAATTCCTTTAACTAGTCTTCATACGATTTAGCCTCCAAGCCCTTCACTATGCCCTTCTCTGCACTCTTTGCATTTCCTTAGTATCTTTTCTGTAGTGTGACAATCAAAACAGGGCACAGTATTCCACTGAGGTTTGACCAGTGCAGCATGGAGCAAAAGTATTTCCTCCCATGAACTGAACACTAAATCTCCGATGATGCAGCTCCCAAAAGCTCAGAGGCAAAGATCTCCATAAGTGGTATTAGATGTTAACTTGCAAACCAGGGGAAGGTAATAGGAGATCTCTTGGTATTCATCAGCCCATAAACACATTCAGTGCTCTTAAATCAGATTTCATTTATTTTTAAAATATTTTTTTCCGATCATTAATGGAAATAAGAAGTTGGTCTGTCCCCAAAGCAGAGCATCAGCTTCTAGCATCATCAAGATTACCATGAATACTCACAGGCATTCTAAAAAAAAATAAAAATGAAAATGGTGGTAACTACAGACCAGGTCCTTTGGAAAATTGTCCATCTGCCAAGAAGAACAAAGACCTAGGAGACCACCCTGATTGCCAAGAACCCCTCTTTCCTTTTTTTTAATGTATATTTTATTAAAATTTTTTACAGTAACAATCTTAGTGTTTGATAAGCAACAGGTTGTCTGGGTTTATGTGTTTAACATTGATAGTAATACAATTTCCATTCCTACCCTTTATTCCATTTTTCTAACCATTTATAAACATTTTTCCATGTTTGAAAATATTCTGAGTCTTGCTTTCCCTTCATTTTCAATATGAGCCTATCCATTTCTGCACAGTTCAAAATGTTCTTAATTATGTCTTCTTCAGATGGTATTTCTTCAGATTTTGCCAGTTGTAAGATAAGATGTCCAATAATACATTCAATTTCAGCTGGGAAAAAAAATCATCTTTTTATTTTGCAATCCCTAAAAAATCTTTCTGGTGGATTTTTGTAATTGGATGAAGGACAACCAGGATGATGGAAGAAAACACTGTTCTAGACATAACTTATGATTGTCTGTATATGGAGGGGAGAGTTTTGATTTATGCAACTAGAATTCTTTCAGGGCTATAAATGTATTGCCCACTAGGATATTTTATGAAAAGAGATCCCAGTTTTTTGAAAACAACATCTTAGAGTACAATAATCATTTCACAGTTTCACACTATTATAATCTTCCCTGGACTCTTCAACATTCTTCAGCTGAAAACACACTGGCACATTTCCAGTTTTCTGCAGCAAAATGGCTAATGTAACAATCAAATTCCATATCAATTCTCTGTGATCCTGATAAAGCTTACCCCTTGTAAATCTTTATAAGAAACATGTTGGACTCAAAAAGAAAAGAGAGTATTTTAGCACATTCCTGTAGTGCTGTTTTGAATTTCTTAACAGCAGGTTTACAGCCCAATATTTCCACATCTTAGACAATTTGTTTCTTTGTTGCTTAGACAAAGAACATTGCAGGAATTGGGTATGTCTTGTTTAATGAAAAGAAGGACCAGGGGTGACATGATAGCAGTGTTCCAATATCTAAGGGGGTCAACCTGTTCTCCAAGGCACCTGAAGGCAGGACAAGAAGCAACGGATGGAAACTAATCAAGGAGAGAAGCAACCTAGAACTAAGGAGAAATTTTCTAACTGTGAGAACAATTAACCAGTGGAATGGGTTGCCTCCAGAAGTTGTGGATGCTCCAACCTTGGAGGTTTTTAAAAAGAGATTGGATAACCATTTTCTGAAATGGTATAAGGTTTCCTGCTTGAGCAGGAGATTGGACTAGAAGCTTCAGAATGGATCATTATCTCATAAAATCATAAAGCAATTACCTTGAAAGCCTTTCATGGCCTAGGATCCAATTACCTGAGTGACCATTTTCTCTCAAAAATATCTGCCTGTCTCATGTGCTCCCACAGAGAGGACATGCTCAAGTTTCCTGCTTTCAAACCTTGTCATTTTATGGGACCTTAAAAATGTGCCTTTTCTTCAGTTGCTCCTGTTTTCTGGAATGATCTCCCCCGCTCTGTATATGACAGATCCCAACTCTTATTGCCTTTAAAAAAGCCTGTGGTCACTTGACTTCAATTTACAGAAGGTTTTTTTGCTGTTTACTTTCAGTTTCCAGAAAAAAAGCACCCATTGCAGACAATAAGTCCCTCTTTGAAGGTGATGAGCAGTTCAGAAATGTGAACGATAGATAGATAGATAGATAGATAGATAGATAGATAGATAGATAGATAGATAGATAGATAGATAGATAGATAGATAGATAGATAGATAGATAGAATAAATAAATGATGGCAAATTTTCTTAATAACCACTGCAGAAAATGTCATAAAATTGGGTCAGTCATGTGATACTCACTTAATTACCTGCATGACTTACAACCATAATTCTAAGCTTGATTACAATTGTAAGTCAAAGACTACCTGTAAAATGAGACTTTGGAAAAAGTGGATTTAATATAATAGGGTAACTAAAAGGTTCTTCATACCTCCCCTGGACACTGTCAGCACCTCCCTAAGGGATGTATACCTCACAGTTTTGGAAACTGTGGTTTAGAACAAAATGGTAACCAATTTGAACATTTAATATACTGTAATTTTCGATAAGGCCTGACTTTTGGTATACCCTGTATGTTTCTCTGTCTGTGCATGTATATGTATATGTGTGTATGTATATGTATATATGTGTATAATGTGTGTGTGTGTGTGTGTACAGTATGTTTGTATGTATGTATGCTATTCCTAAATATGGAGGTTCCATAAGGCTGATAGGTGCAGCAATAACTATTAATGATCTTTCCTCTTTGAATTTGTCTTATCTCCTTTTCATGTCATTGAATCCTACTGATCCATTCCCCCCACCTCTGTCCCAAGGAAGTGATTCCTGGAAATGCTTTCTCCACGAATAGGAGAAATTATGTTGGTCCATCCAGAATGTCTGACCTCCTCACCCCTTTCTGGGAGGCAGGCAATTACTGGCTGAGTGACTGATGGAGGCTTTCCAAACAACTCAGGGTTGCTCAAATTAATCAGCCAATGTTGACACTATTTGTCTCAGTTATGGGACAGAGCTCTTAAAGCTGCTGCAGTCATTCGTTTGTTGATATTGAGTAAGGAAGTGTGGGAAGTTAACCCAGA
Source organism: Protobothrops mucrosquamatus (assembly GCF_001527695.2). Taxonomy (NCBI): domain Eukaryota; kingdom Metazoa; phylum Chordata; class Lepidosauria; order Squamata; family Viperidae; genus Protobothrops; species Protobothrops mucrosquamatus. The sequence continues at coordinate 29,763 of NW_015390278.1, read as the reverse complement.
GAAGGAAATATTAAAAAGGCAGAAAGAAAGATATTGTTCACCAAAAGGATTTTTAAAAGCATTTTCTGAAAAGCAGAAACCAAACCTGGCCTCATCTCTTTGCCCAGGGCAGTAGTTAGTCTTATACATATGCAGATGTGGAACCATCAGAAAGTTTGGAGCCAGGGATCTCAAGA
>NW_015390278.1:0-25723 GCF_001527695.2 Protobothrops mucrosquamatus | reverse complement strand
CAGGAAACTTCCAGGCAGGGCTAGAGGGTATAAAAAGACCATCTGCCCATGTGCTCACTCTCTTTCCTCTCCTCTGCTGCTTCTTGCAAGACCATCTGTCTTCTGCAATAAACTGTAACCTTCTTCCCAAAGCAGTTGCCATGTTTGCTTATTTATTCCCGGCTTGGATGAACCAGGATGAAGACTTACTTCTAACAGAAGGACCCACCAGTGACCAAATGTCCTCAGGGAGGAAACCTCTTTTCATGCTATCACACCAGGACACAATCCATGCAGATGTTTTGATGCCGTGATGATGCAATCAAAGCTCTGGCTGTTTAATGTATGATGCGTTTATACAATTTTATGTTTGACCTCAATCTAAGCTAGAAACAGTGACTTTAGCACAGGGGCCTTCAAACTTGGCAACTTTAAGACTTGTGGACTTCAACTCCCTGGCTGAGGAATTCTGGGAGTTGCCAAGTTTGAAGACCCCTGCTTTAGCAGCAATCCCCAGTCCATTCAGAGCATACAGGCTACTGTTTGTATTAGTCCTCTCTTTCATAGATGTAATAATCTAGAAAAGCCCATCATGAAAGGAAAAAAGGGGTGCAGAGGTGAGAGGAATTCTTAATGTTAGGCAAATTTTACCTAGACTGCCAATGTAGTGCTAAAATGGCTGATATAGAACTGAAAGTATATGATCAACTTATTTTAATCCTCAAATTGCTGAAAGAACAGCCCCACTTTCTAACCTTCTGCCCCCATAGCCTCAAGTACTCTATGGTGGAACATCCCTGGGAGGACTAACATGTCATGGCTTGTTTTGTCTTGTCAGCAGAGATTCTGCTATTCTTCTCATCCTCTAATGTGGCCTGAGAGAAATGGTTTCTATAGAGTCTGCTTTTTAGCCCACCTATCTCAGTATTAATTGGCTTCCAAGATCCTAGCAGAAAATCTTTCCAATTCCTTTTAACAGGGATTTGAATTTGTAACCTTTGCATGCCAAGAATATTCTGCTCAGCTAGGGCACATCCATGGTGCGACGTCCAGAGTAGTATGTGCTATAGATGAGAAACATTTCCTATTCTTGACCGGCAGGTGGCAGGCCTGCATCAAGAAGCATCATAATTCAGCAGACTAAGATTTATTAACTTTTCCCAAAGCAGGTTGGGAGAAAATAAAATGGGAAGAGAAAGGTGGGAAAAAAAAGAAACAGGTTAAAAATCCATTCTCAGAATTCTTTCTCTGTCCCATCCTACAAACACCCATATTACTAACTACATTCAAGAATCTGGGAGAATCTGGCTGAGCTGACCCAAGATATTTTTCCTAGCGAAAGAAATAGCTGGCCAGTGAGGAAACTGGAGGGGGTAGGGCAGAGGAGAGGCTGGTGGTTAGTAGGAAAGAGTACCAAGGTACTAACTTGGTTGTCTGATGAACTGAAAAATATATGGTTTTGCAAAAGTGATTGTTAATACTTTATCTGACAAATTGTTTCTTATTGCAGAGCTGCATGTGACACTGTATTAGGTGATAATAGAATTCTAGGCAGAAACCACAGGAGACCAGCTCCATGCATTTAATTTGTAAAACTGCCACCAACCACAAATCTCTAAGGAGTTTTCCTTGCAATTGTTTCTCCTTTCTCTCTCCCTGTCTCCCCTCCCCATGTACTGTACCTTACATTTTATTTTCTTTTAATTTTTTGTCCACACAAAACAAACGGTTGAATGTATCTATTTGCTTTTGCATGTAGATGAGTGCTGGCTAATAAGATTAATGTCTCAAGTTGTTTGTGGCAAATGGACCCTTGTTAAATGGCCCATTATAAGAGAATTATATTTAGGATAGAGAGAAAAATGCATAGAAAGCAAGAAGAGTGAGGCATGCTGGGGAAATGGTGTTAATTCTTAGCAGTGAGGGAATTGGTAGCAGTGCCTGATTGGACAGACACCATAGCAGAAATGTGGCATGGACATCAAAGTATTTTTGAAAATGCTGGTGATCTCATGAGATTGCCAGGTGTCATGAGGTTTTGTTTGAGAACACTGTCAAAATTGGTAATCTCATGAAAATCGGGACTTTGATTTAAAACACCCCCCCCACACACAGGGGTATTGCAATCAACATTTAGGAGAACGTTGCCTATCCTGGCTAATATGTTCCAGAGCCTGGAGCACTGAACATATGAAATACAGTGGTCCTTGACCTACGACTGTAATGGAACCTGCCCATAACTCAGTGCAGCCACTTGGAAAATGGTGGCCACTTCTGGAATCATATTGTGCAACTATGCAACCAACTGTGTTTCCCCAACCCAAGCCCCATAGCTCCGAAGATCTTCAAAAACTAAGTAGGGGGATAAGTGGGGCCTGATGGGATGGGAAGTAGTCTCAAGCCCTGTGGGCACCTGATGGGGGGAATAGGTGGGGGGCACTGCAGCATCTCCATAGTCAATATTAAGGGTAAGTGAATGGAGAGGCACTGCAGTGGCCATAACCTCAGGACCGAATCTTAAGTAGATTTTTGGAGGGGGGTGTCCATTGTAACTTCAAATAGTTACTAAGCAACCGGTAATAAATTGAGAACTAACAGTAGTGTCACTAGTCACTTTCAGATGGTACATGGAAGTTACAGCTGATTCAGAACATAGTAACACAAACTATTGGGTGTGCTTCAATCTGTCCACATTAAAGCTGCTACACAAGTGACCAGTAGGCTTCATGGTTACCTGTAAAGTCCAAGAGGGCATAGAGATGGGATATTTGTGGGACTGACTATCTCCAGTCATATCTAACTGCACTATAAGAAATGACAAGGTAGGTCTGCTCTGGGTCCCATTTATTAACAGTGTCATCTAATGGGACCTAGAAACTTTGTCTTCGCAAGATCTCCTCAAGTTCTGTACAGCCTCAAGTGTCTGTAAGGTATGGTCAAAAAAGTCAAGATGTGGTTGCAATGGTGCACCTGGAGCCCTTGCATGTTATTTTAGGCAGAGGTGTCAAACTGCTGGCCCACGGGCCGGACACGTCATCCAGAAGCCACGCCCACCCCATTGCCGGCAATGGCAAAACTGTGCCGATACGTTGAGTTTGACATGTCTGTTTTAGGGGTATCACCTATATCCTCCCCACCATCACTGGTCCCATTAATTGAAAAATTCAATTTTAAACATGGCTTCAGTAAAAACAATCAGGCATTTTTGGCATAGCTGTTAAGTGAATCACTGCAGTTGTTAAGTGAATCACAGAAGTTGTTGAGTGAATCCAGCTTCCCCCATTGACTTTGCTTGAGAGAAGCCAGCTGGGAAGGTCGCAAATGGCAAACACATGACCCTGGGATGCTTCAACTGTCGTAAACATAGGCCAGTTGCCCAAATTTTGATCAGGTGTCCGTGGGGATTCTGCAATGCTCATAAATGTGAGAAGCCGTTGTAAGTCCTTCTTTTCAGTGCTGTTGTCCCTTTGAATGGTTGTAAGTTAAGGATCACTTGTATCCTGGTGAAGTAATGAATCAGTAACAGATTCCAGGTCTCTGTTTCAGCTTGCATTACTGCCATGGTGCATTCCACATTAATTGTCTAACTTTTGCACAGTATTCATCCATTACTATACAGGGAACGTATCGATGCTGCCCATATTCTGCTGCAATGGGTATGGAAATTCAGGCTTTCCTTCTGCAAGGCAGACAGAAGCATGATCAGAGGCAATAAGCAGTATGTCCGAGTGGTGGCAGTTGTGTGATGATGGAAGGATATTGTTGCTTTCCCCCCCTCAAGGCTGGCTCCCTTGTTCTTCTTTGGTGAAGTTTCTGATGACAAATTGCTGGGGTCTCTACGTCTTTCTCTGCTTTGATACATAGAACCTCTCAGTCTTGATGACACTTACATTCATTCCAGGATATCTGATATAACCCTACAGCTCTGTACTTTTGGAAAACATATTCTTTCTTTCTTTCTTTTTTGCAGGCCATCTGATAAGAGTAGTGACAAACACCATCTCAGAGTTGCTTATTGTTTTTTTGTAACCTTGACATACACTAATCTCAGTGGTGTTTTCCAATTCTTGCAGGTTAAAATTAACACTGGCAGCTGCATGAAGTACAGATAGTTCTCGACATACAACTAGAATTGAGCCCAAAATTCCAGTTGCTAAATGAGACAGTTGTTAAGTGAGTTTTGCCCCATTTTATGACCTTTCTTGTCACAGTGAATTTGGCTTCCCCATTGACTTGGCTTGTCAAAAGTTTGCAAAAGGGGATCACATGACCCCGGGACAGTGCAACCGGCATAAATATGAGTCAGTTGCCAAGCGTCTGAATTTTTATCGTGTGACCACTGGGATGCTGCAACAGTCATGTGAAAAGTACTTGTTTCATTGCCGTTGTAACTTCAGATGGTTACTAAATGAACTGTTGTAAGTCAAGGACCACCTGTATGTCAGATAGTGAGCACCTCTCACTGGCAACATTCATAAGAGCACATTTAACTTGGCCTTTGAAATTATCCTAGAACATAGGACTATTAACTAAGTTAAGCCACTGACACCTGTCCAAAAATGAAACAAGCATGTTATTTTCACTTAGCATCTTTCATGCAGCTGACTTGGTTGTGTGCATTGTGTGAACATGACCGCACTGTGCTTGGGGTTTGAGGTGATGAATTTTGGCAGAGACTCTGAACAATCTTTATAGCACCTCACATCTCACTTTTAAACTTGCCTCAGGTAGGATCCTGAGCACCATTAGAACCTGTTTCTGTAAGAGGCATTTCGTTGGATCATATAAACAATACACACAAATCAGTGTAGGTAGACCTCAACTAATGCTCGCAATGGAGTCTCCCCATTATATGTTGTAAGTTGTAATGGTTGTAAAACAGGTTATCATGTGACTGACTTGATTTTATGACCTTTTCTTGCAGTGGCTGTTAAGCGAACGTTGTGGTCAAACAAACCATTGTTTGCTATGTTCATAAATTGTGTTCATGTGACTGTGGGATGCTACAAAAGGCCATAAATGTAGGCCTGTCATTGAGTGCTTGAAATGCAGTCACATGACCATGGAGGAACAGCCATCAGAACTGGATGAGAAATTCTTTTTGCACTGGGGAGGGTCTGTCATAACTTTGCTAAGTTAAGGAGTTGTGTATTTGTCAGGTCCCCTTTTTGGTGCCCTGCCATTCTGGGAGAGGGGGAGGAAGAGGCTCCGGGAGAGCATTTTTTTGCATGCTTTCGCTTTTGCAGTAACTTCATGGGAGTTAGGGAGGGGGATCGTCCTCGGAGATGGAACGAACTCCTTCCCAGTCGATTCCAGCCTGACTTCAAGGTTGCTGCACCCTGAAGATGACCCGTTATCTATTTTGTACCTCAGCTCTCTCAAAACAACCTTGTGGCACTGTATTGGCTGCCGGTGGACTGGTCAGGGGGAGGGCTGAGTTTCAAAGTGGGAAGAATAGCTTGGTGCTTTGCGCAGGCATATTAGATCCCGCTTGACTTTACTGCAACCACTGTAAAAGTTATTTTGATTAACCACATGGCATCAAGAGTTGTGCTTTCCTGAGAGGGACAGCTGGGGCAGGTCCTTCCAGTATTCTTTTTTTCTGAAAAGGATAACCTGAGGTAAAACCCTGCAGGGAAGATGGTGGGGGGGAGCATGTATAACTATGTCAGCAAGCAAATATCGTCTCCTACATACTTGTGTCTGATGTTGGAAGGTAAGTATGTAAAGGCAATAGAGGGTGTCCTCGACTTAACAACAGTTTGGTTAGTGACTATTTGAAGTTACATCATCACTCAAAAAAGTTGCTTATGACCATTTTTCACACTTACAACTGTTACAGCACCCCATGGTCATGTGATCAAAATTCAGATGCTTGGCAACTGACTCATATTTATGACTGATGTAGTGCGATCACCTTTTGCAACCTTCTAACAAGCAAAGTCAATGGATAAACCCGATTCACTTAACAATTGTGTTACTAATTTAAGAGGTGCAGTGATTCACTTCACAACTGTGGCAAGGAAAGTCGTAAAATGGGACAAGACTCACTTAACAAATGTCTCGCTGAACAACAGATGTTTTGGGCTCAGTTGTGCTTATGATGATGTTATCATGTGTGACATTTTTGCATTACCACAGTTTGCTGCAGATCTAGGAAATGCATTAGCAAGTTAAGGCTGGCCCTACTATTAGGCAAAATGAACCAGCTGTTTTAGGCAGCGGTTTCTAAGAGGTGCCTGCAAACTACTAGAAGAGAGGTGAACATTTTGCAGTCTTCCTCTGTTCCCTAAACTAACATTCAGAAACAGTCTAGTATATTTTAACTAAAGATTGCAAAATGGCTAGCTTTGCAAAATGCAACCAGACATAAATCATGCTCTATAAATTATACTAGCTGAGATCACATATGGTAAGCTTTTTTTTTTTTACATTTAACTTGCTTCTGGGTTAGCACGGTATGTAAAGCATGGCATTCTTTGAACAGTAGGGTTCAAGAAACGTTCGGGAGCTAATCCAATTGATTTCTGTACAGTGGAATGGAAAGGGGGCAACATATGGTTATTCATCTCACGCCTACGTTCTGGGCTAGGGCTAAAAGTAAATTGAGAAGGTCTAGAGAACTCTGTTCAGAGACATGCTGCCTCTAAGTTTGAAGATTCCACTTATTAATTATAGCAAATTGATCTCAATAGACATTTCTGATTTTGCATAATTAACCATGATCATCTCTTGGGCGAAATGAAATTCATTAGCTGAATATTCACATGGATAGTCTTTCTTCTGGCTTGCCAGTCGGTTTCCTTTGATGATCCCATACCCGAAAGTTGGCGTTACTTCCTACTGACCACATAGATTTTCTCTAGAATGATCTGTCTCTTAACATGATCTTCAATGGTGTGTCTAATCAGTGTATCAATGTGGTCAGTGATGCTGCTGGTCATCTTCTTCTTTTTCTTTCCATCTTTCCTAACATTAGGGCATTTTCCAGAGAGCTTGGTCTTTGCATAATGTGATCAAAGTATGATAATTTGACTCTGGTGATTTGTGCCTCAAGTGAGAACTCTGGGTTGACTTGTTCAGTGATCCACTTATGCACTACCACAATTGAATCATAGCTGAACTATATTCTCAATTCCTCAGCAGGATAAATGGAAAAGGTAAGAAGTTTATTTCTACCACTGGATCGCTTTAAGCAAGACTTATCTTCAGCCAGACAGCCTAAATGGCTCTCACTTCAATAGGACACCATCCCTGCTGGACAATAACCCCATTACCATTTTTTTCTGTCAAAAGAAGTTTGAACCACTGTCTTCAACTTCCCTCAAGGAAAGGAGCTGGGAGCAGCTCATAAACAAGCCACCAACTAGCTATAATTCATCTCATGTGGTATACGTATAGAGTTGTATCTTGTACTTAACTACAAAAAAGTACAGCTAGTCTCATTCAGCAGCCACTTGTTCAGTGTCGGTTCAAAGTTATGAAGTTGCTGAACAAGGGGACTTATAACTCTTCCTTATAGTTGTGGCCATTGCAGTGTCCCTGCAGTCACAAGATCATGAATCAGGTGCTTGGAATCTAGCTCACAATTACAATGGTCGCAACACACCTTAGCCATGTGACTGCCATTTGCGACTGCCTTTACTGCCAGCTTCTGACAAGCAAAGTCAATGGGGAAGTTGGCAGGAGGATGCAAATGATGATCACGTGATCACGTGGGATCTGCCTAATGACAGCAACGGGAACTGTTGCAAATGCCATCATAAGTCAGTGCAGTCATGTAACATTGTGCTTTATGACTAAGCAACAGAGTTGCCAGTCCCAGTTACCGACCTTAAGAGAGGACTGCCTGCATTTCTGCAGCATAAATGTAAACCATTGAGAATCACATGTGACATTTCACTGATCTCTTTGTTATGTTCTCATTTCTGTTCAGGAATAAATTATCTTCCTTAGGGTGAATATGTGGCTATGTGTGTGAGCATGTGGTACTTTCCCAAGCTGTGTGATCTGTATAAGCACTGTAACCTTTAGAAAAATCTGCTCGTTTTTCTTAGAAAGCTAGAGAAAGAATTCTCTCTGGATTTCATCTTCTGTCTGAATTTGTGATGAAATTCTTCTCTCCCCCCACCCATCCAAAATGCACAGGAAAAAAATAAAACAAAACAATCCTCTCAGGAACTCCCTTAATTATCACCTACTGGCAGTTTTCTGTGGAGTGATTTTTGAACCTCTAGTGATGCCCTGTGGCAAGTCTTTCATCTTGCTCTGTCTTATTAGGGAAATAAGCGGTATGTTTATCTTTAATCCAATTTTGATGCACTACCTTCGATTACCTTCAAATTTCATACACTTAGCTGGTACTTGGTAGCTTTCCTTCAGCAATTTCATTAAACTCCCATCTGTTGACCAGCAGATGATCCTTCTTCTCTTCCCCCCCCCACCCACTTGGCAAATTCTGGATTCAGGGCATGAATTAATTGCAACTTTTGTTTCCCAAGGATTTGGAAGCAGAGTCTCACCCTTTGAAATGCAACAGAAAATGATGTATTGCCATCCGATGTCCACAGGTTGCTTATTGAACATGTGGCGATAAAAATCCACACATTTTTGTGGGATGCCCTGAAGGTCACTCGTGTGGGCTCGAGTTGGATCGTCCTTGAAACTTTGCAAGCTCATCCTGAGACGAGAGTTCGGATGAACCCCTCCTGCTTCCCCTGCTCAGCTCCAACCCTTTCCTCTGCTGCCACTGGCTCCTCCTCTCAATTCTGGACCCCAGTGCTGCACCCCCTACCTCCTTGCTTTGGTACCATCAAATACAGGCAGTCCTCGATTTATGACCACAGTTGAGCCCAACATTTCCGTTGCTAAGTGAGACATTGGTTAAGTGAATTTTGCCGCATTTTACGACCTTTCTTGCCAGAGTTGTTAAGTGAATCACTGCCTTTGTTAAATTAGTAACCCAGTTGTGAAGTAAATCTGGCTTCCCCGCTGACTTTGTTTGTCTGAAGGTCGCAAAAGGGGATCCCATGACCTCAGGACACTGCAACTGTCATAAATATGAGTCAATTGCCAAGAATCTGAATTTTCATCATGTGACAATGGGGGATGCTGCAATGGTTATAAATGTGAGAAAATGGTCATAACTCTTTTTTTTTCCAATATAGTTGTAACTTTGAACAGTCACTAAATGAACTGTTGTAAGTTCTTCCACTCGGTGCAGAGTTTGTCTCCCAGTTGAGGTCAGGGTAGTTGAGGCCTCCCTGTACCCCTACCACTGTTGTTGTTCACGCCCCATTTTTGACCCCCTTCCTCAGGAGTGTCCATGGCTGAAGACTTTAAAAAGTTGTGAGAGCTACAACCACTCGGGTATAAGAGTGGAGTGGGGCTTTGATGGTTGTGACTGCCATCTTGCGTATTTTTGACCTCATACCTGCAGACATTCCAGCCCTTCCTAACATCACATTGCTGAAATGTGGTGGCATATGGTCATTCTATGCTTCATGCTTCTATTTCTTTATGAGAAAAGGCTGGGAAGTTTGGACTTTTTTTTAGCTTAAGATAAATGTGATGGAGTAGGGAAGATGATCAAGGTGTAAAAAATCATAGCTGGCATGCAGAAAGTCAACAGGGAGAAGTATTTTTCCCCTCTCCTCAAATGTTAGGAGCGGATAATTGGGAAGAGTTTTAGAACCAACAAAATAAACTAGTTACTCACCCTGTGTGTTATGATGGGTGGGAGAAGTTTCGGTCTTCATCACCTGCTTGTGAGGATTTCAGGGATGCAGAGAAATCAAATCATGATCTGTCAGACTGTGGGAAAGTGTTGCCGTAGTCTCGGAAGGAGCGTTAAAACAGCTCCACCTTTTCCTTAACTGGAGAGTTTGTTTTCTAAAAAGGGAACTGAAAACAAGCATATGTATGAATGTGTGGAGGACAATTAAATGGTTGATAATCTAATTGTCAAGCAATAACATCCAATAGCTTTTCTTGGACAGTATTGGAATAAGGGGGAAAAAATACTAACTTAGCAACAGTTCAGGGTGAGTAAATTCTGCCTCTCTCGTGAGTAAATTCTGCCTCTCTCGTGAGCAGAGCAGAGGATGAGATGAAAGATGATGTCAAGGCATGTGGAAGTGGAGAAGGACCAAGAGAGGACTACTACCTAACTGACTGATGGTGTGCTTTCTATCTGGTGACAGCATAGATTGATATTCTCAATTGCCCTTTGAAGAAAAAAGCACCTTTGAGACCCATCACCAATGTAATTCCATCTATCCACCTTGATGCTTGTCCTCTTTTTCTCTTCTAACTGTCCCAGAATTATAGATTTAATGCCTATGGTCCAAAATGCATTCCATTCTTTGTATTTACTATGCTTCTGGACTTACCTGGGAGGGGGAGGGAGGGAAGAATTATTTTATTTATTTATTTTTTAAATAATACGCCTCTCTGCACTCCATAGGTACCATGTAGCTTCCAACCCATATTCCTGGCTCCCAGCACCATTAACTAAACACTCCAACATTCATAAATTAGGGTCAGAGTGGGTATGTTGGCCCACTGGAAGGCACAGCTCAGACAAAAAATTCCAGCCTTCTTGTTTTGGATGACTTGACCTCAGTCCTAAATGGACTCCTGCAGTCCTCCAGCAGGTCAAATGCTAAGTTGGCAACTATATTTGGAAGTTACTCACTCCTGAGCTATGATTTTGTTTCTGAGCTCACTTGGGGTCCACAGATATGCTTAGAAAATTAAAGTTAAAATGGTTGAAGCCCAGTCCTTTTGAAATGTGCTTACTACGTCAAAAATTGAGGTAGCAAGGTAAGTGGAAGTATTAATGCATTTAATGAAAATGGCAGGAATATGTTCAATTAGTCACCTTTACCAGTTATTTTGTGAGAATATCTAGTGGTAGTCGTTGAGTTATGACCTTAATGGAGCTTGCCCATTATGGTCGTGAATACTAATGGTCATAAAATGGGTCGGTCATGTGACCGACCTGATTTTACAAAGTTTTGTAGTGGTCCTTAAGCAACCACGACTGTTGTAAAACAAACACCATTGTTGTTATGCAAACCTATTGTTCATTATGCATGGAAGTAAAATTTGTGGCTGCCAACAACTGTAAATGCAGCCGTGTTGCCAGGTGCCCAAAGTGCAGTCACATGACTGTGGAGGTGGCAACCATTGGAACTTTGTAAGTCATAAATCCCCTTTTTCAGCTAGGCGGTAACTTCGAGTAATCACAAAGCGACTGGTCATAAATCAAGGACTGCTGTACACTGGTCTAGACTTTCATGGCTTGTATCTGTTGGCCAGTGTTGGTTTAGTCTCTGAAGATGCCAGCCTCAGTTTCCTGTGAAATGTCAGGAAATCTGCTTTCTAGACTGCGCTGAAGCTCAACACTACCCAATTCCTGTAATGTATGCCCAATCATCTGACCCCAAGAGTTTTTCTGTCCTTGTAAGCACATCTTCATCACTGTTCAGAGATTACAGGCAATTTTCCCCAGGCCTGGTCTAAAATAAATGTAACCCTTGCCCATATAAAGGTGTTTGATAGCCCTGCAAAGTTTTTTTTTTTTAAATTCAGATGAGTAGATCAAATATATTGCTGTTCTTTCTAAAAGAAAAGAGGTAATGCCATATAAATAATTGCCTTATAATATATCTCATGCATGTTACAGGTAGTTGTCGACTTACAACTGTCTGTTTAGTGACTGTTCAACGTTACAATAGCACTAAAAGAAGAAACTTATGTCAATTTTTCCCACTTACGACTGTTGGAGCATTCTTATGGTCATGTGATCAAAATTCAGATGCTCAGCAGCTGGTTCATATTTACGACGGCTGCAGTGTCTGGGGTCATGTGACCAGCTTTTGTGACCTTCTGACAAAGTCAATGGGGAAGCCAGGTTCACTTAACAACCATGTTACTAACCTAACAACTGCAATGTTTCACTTAACAATAGTGATAAGAAAGATCGTAAAATGGGTGAAAACTCATGTAAAAAATGTCTTATTTAGGAACATAAATTTTGGGCTCATTTGTGGCCGTAAATTGAGGACTACTTGTACTTTATCTCAGCCCTACTGTATTTAGTTTATATTATGCTACATCTACAGAATTTTTTGAGCTTTAATTATTGGTGTGCTTTTAAGCTTGTGCTTGACTCCAGGCAACTGTCTAGACAAGTCCCTACAGTTTTCTTAGCAAGATTTTCATAATTGTTTTGATTCTTTGTAAGGCTAAAGAAAGAGTGATTGATCTAAAGCGACCCAGCCAGATAAATGTTTAAGGCAGGAGTAGAACATACTGTAGGTCTGGTTTGGTCATTTCTGGCTTGGCGCCTTAACCACTAACCCAAACTGGCTCTCAATATTTGAGTAGCTTTTTCTTATTTATTCAAAATTCATCTTGTAACTTACTGTTTTGTTCTTGCCAAATGCCCATTTTTTTTGTACTCGGCATATGTTTAGAGAAAGTGAATAGATTATTTCACTTTCACTGAGCTCTGCTCTGATAATATATTACTTACTCCCCGTGTATATGAATGCTGAAACATTAGTTTCTTCTAGGATCAAATCCTGCGTTGATCATTGCAAGATTAAAGAAGTACAAACAATTGTATTCAACAACTACAATTAAAGATAAGCCTGTGAAAATGCTTTTCTACAGCCAGAAATTATCTTCTTATGGAAAAGACACACATACATTTCAGGTATAAACTTTTCATCTCTTTGAGCACACACAAAAAAATATTTTAACAGGACTCGTTTGGCTGTTACAATAATTCATGGATGAATTACTGCAAACTTGCTTTGCTTTCAAATTCTTTAAGAGATGTAACCGCAAAAAGATCAAAACACTTCTGAGTCTTCCAACTTTTAGTTAGTTTTGGTAGGTGGGTGCTGTTGGGCTGGATCTGACCTTTGGCAACTGTGTGGGTGGGAAAACATTAGAAACAAATGATTAAAAGAATATTTTTTTTTAAAAAAAAGAAAAGAACAAAACTGCAAAATTGCAGAGAGGCAAACCATGCCTGCTGAATTTCTTGTTCTACACAAAAACCAACCACAGAATTATCCCATTTTTGAGCTTCCATTATACATTGAACTAAAATAATCAAAAGAATTGGATTTTAACTACATGTTGGCTGCTCAGTTGCAAAGTTATAAGTGAAGGAGCCAGACTGCAGGATCTTCTAGGGCAGGGGTAGGCAACCTTGGCTCTTTTATGACTCGTGGACTTCAACTCCCAGAATTCCTGAGCCAGCTTAGCTGGCTCAGGAATTCTGGGAGTTGAAGTCCATGAGTCATAAAAGAGCCAAGGTTGCCTACCCCTGTTCTAGGGAAATGAGGTAAAGGGAGGTATACATTTTGGGTAAGAATTTTTTATTAGACATGCTAACTGGCTCCTAACTGTACAATTAACTAACCCTGCCCTAAAAGGACAGGGAAATGGGGTATGTGTTTATGTGTGTGTATGAAATGATAATAAGTATCATTAATAGAAACTAAAAATATATATCTGTAAAACTAGCTCAATATTTTAACATACATTTTTCAAAAAAGTGTGAAGCTTACAGACAATACTTTGTTCAGAGGTATCTGCAGGGTGTAGTCAAAAAAATCAAGATGGCAGCCATAATGCTGTGACGGGAGCTGTCTATATGTGAAGTTTGGGGAGGATATTTTTGTTTGATCATAAACATTTTGTGCTATGGTTTGCCTCATTTTGTTCTATTCAGTGGATGTGAGAGATATTTGAATAAATAAACATTTTACTCTCGTGGTCAAAATTAGTGCAAATTACAGCGCTGAGGAAAGTCTGAACTCATAGAATGATAGGGTTGCAAGGAACTGCAGAGATGATCTTCTAATCCAGCTTCTGCTCAAAGGATACCCAATGTAGCCTCTTGTGGCAGATGACCACTTAGCCTGTTTGAAGATTTCTAACAAAGGAAGATTCATCAATCATGAGTTAGCTTGATAACTGACTGACAATTCACAGAGTCAGGAAGTTCCTCCTGATGTCTACCCTGAGTATTACTTCACAGAAAGACAAGTGGAAGTTTGGAACCAACTTCCAGGGGAGATAGTGGGTTAATCATCAGTAACTGAGTTTATGCATGCTTGGGATAAACATAACATCTATCATCCAACAAAAATGAAAAAATAAAAATAATAATTAAAAAGTAATAAATAGAAAAGAAAACAAAAAGCAAAAAACTTCAAAGGGCAAACTTGATGGACCACAAGGTCTTTTTTGGCCGTCAGTTTTCTATTTCTTTGGATTTATATTCTCTTGTTTTGGTTCTGCTCCCCAGGGCAATATATTCCTTTTCTGTGTGACAGGCCTTCAGGTATTTGAAGATTGCTATCCTACAGGTCCTTAGTTTCCTCTTCTGTAGGCTAAACAGGTCCAGATGCTTTAAATATTCTTCATGAGTCGTGGTTTCCAGAACCTTCACCATCTAGGTAGCTCTTTCTGAACTTGCCCTAATTTGATACTGTCCTTTATGAAGTGGACATGGCACTTGAAATAGGCACTTCATCTTACTTAATAGAGAAACTACCACCGTAGACTCATATGCTAAAAAGGTCATTGAATTCAGCCTTCTGCTTGGTGCAGGAATCTGAATTAAAGCATATTCAACAGATGGCTAAATAGCTGCTATCTGAATACAACCAGTTAAGGTGAAGTGTCCAGGATAGAAGAAAGATTTTGATCCAGGCCTTTGTATAATCCCACAGATGGATTGCTATATCTGGGAAAGCCAGATTTTTTGGGGAAAAAACTGTGACAGAGAAAGTTTATTCATAGCTTTAGTGTAGCTCAAGGGCTGATTTGGGTTTCAGAAAGCACTCCAATGCTACTGCAATTTATATGTGCTAAAACACAGCTCAAAAGGCTCTCTGTTTGCCCTGCTTTTTGAGAAAAAAATAAAACTGAATTACAGTAATCCCACTCTTGTATATCACCCTAAGCTTCTTGGAAAAAGGTTTGAGATACAGTGGGGTATCTGACAGTGAGAATGATTAATCAATGGAACAGCTTGCCTCCAGGAATTGTGGGTGTTCCATCACTGAAGGTTTTCAAGAAAGATTGGACAACCATTTGTAGAAGAACTTCTGCCTTGGGCAGAGGATTGGGCTAGAAGATCTCTAAGATCCCTTCCAGCTCTCTGATTCTATGGGTTTGAGATTATGGCCTTAGTGCATCTAGAGATATGGACCTTTGTGGCAGTATTAGACAAAAAAGGATTGCTAACTCTGATCCTGCACGATTCTGGGGTTTAACAATCCCTCATCACATTGCTACAAAACTAACCCTATAAAGCACAGGTGTCAAACTCACCACGTGACGTGTTGTGTTGTGATGTATCGTAACTTTTTTTGCATAGCCAGAGCAGGAGTGGGCCTGGCCTCTGCATGATGCTACCAGCCCCTGCTATAAAGGCTCTCTTTATGTCTGTTTCCTTGTTATAGTTTTGTTTCAGTTTTTTCAGTGGAATGGAGTAGCTCTCATTCTTATGTTGCAGAAATCCACAAACAAGGAGATAAACCTGTAGGGGAGTTAGAGAAGATCTCAATCCTGTAATTTTCCTTCTAGATAGTTACATCGTTCCCATCTTAATCTTACCCTTTCCTAGTTGAGATAATTCACTGAGTGGTTAAATATCTCACCCATTTACTGTAAAGGCACAAGTCCTGTGAAAAATTTGTACCAGGGATCATTTATTCACCAATGAAATGTTTTACTTTATAATATTAAGATCTACCAGACTGGTAAAAGAAAGTAAATTCTTCATTAGTTTTACAAATATTTTTATATAGTGTTTGGGGCCTCATTAATAGGTCTGACAGCTCATAGTTTCTCTTTGGAGATGGATGATAATTCTGTAGTGATTAAGGCAGGGTGCCAAATCTGAGGGAGATTAGTCTTTTATCCCCTCATCTCCTGTTGTCCACAGTGAGACTTTCACAAGTTTTAAAATGTAGGTGGTTGTCCACAAGGCTCCCATTTGTGCCTGAGATTAGCCCCTTTTCTCTTACAGCAGATGATTAAATGAAGATTCTTCCTAGAGAGGCTACCTCTCGGGGATTGATGTTTTCTATTAAAAAATGCAGTGCTTGGAGTTTGTAAAATATTGCTGGCGCCTTGGGTGATGTGGAGCTTTTTATGCAGATTGGCCCCAACTAGCAGAAAAATGATAGATGATTTCCATAAACTTGGAAACTCAGGGACCATGACATAAGAATGGGTTTTCTTTCTCTTCCTCCTCCTCCTCCTCTTCTTTCTCTTCCCTCTAAGCTGCTGTGAAGGCCTATTCATCAAGCCTATTGAGGTGCTGGAGAGAAAGTTCATTATAACACACACACACACACACACACATACAGAGAGAGAGAGAGAGAGAGAGAGAGAGAGAGAGAGAGAGAGAGAGAGAGAGAGAGAGACTCTACCTCAGGTTCTCTTTTTACTTGATGTGAAACTATTACCTCAGGCCTGGCAAACAGAGCCTTAGTTTTGTTAAAGTCCCCCAGATACAGTCCCTGAAACCTCTTCCAAACAACTGCCATGTCTAGCTCAGTCCTTTGCTATTTTGAGATGGAAAATGGATAGAAATTTTTCTGAACTATTTTCTAGACTTTCTGCTATAGTCTACAGCCCTGAAATTTGCCAGTGATCTTCCATCCAAGTTCTAATCATGCCAGAGCTTTTGACACCAGCCAAGTTCACTGAGGTTCTACCTCTCATAATGCTCCACAGGTTGTCTTCACTTAATGACACATCAATTAGCGACTTTTCAAAGTTATGACAGATCCCCCCCCCAGCTATTTATTACCCGGTTCCTGTGTTCCAATGGCTGCACATCCCTGAATGGTCATATGACTGAATTTCAGGCACTTGGCAATCAACTGGCTGGTTGCGTGTTCTGCGGTCAGGTGACCATAATTTACAATGGTTTTTTTGCAGATTTCTGGCTGTTTTGACCAATTTCTGGGAAAAACACCCTTTGGAAGACATAGATTGGCTTAAGAGCTGCAGCACTTGCTTAATGACTGATGAAAAAATGTCATCAAAATAGGTCGGGTCATCTGGGTGACTTGATTTACGACCATCATGATTTACAGTGAAAATTCCTGGCTCCATAGCAGTAGTAAGTTGAGGACTACTTGTATTGATATCAGTGGAAGTTATATATAAGGCTGTAATTGTACATAAATTTATCTGAGAGTCAGCTACCTTCCACTTAGAGGAGCTTATTTTGAATGAAGATGCATAGGATAGTGCTCAGAAGAAATAACTTGAGGATTGCATTCCCAGGAGTGTGCTCACAAGAGGGTGTTTATGTGCATCCAGAGTTTAATTGAAAAAGAAAGTTAGGGCAGAGTAAGGTCATGCTCTCTCTAAGCTCTTCTAGACAAATGTTATGGGAAACAACCTCAAGGTTACCTTGGCAAATGTTACGAATCTCTTTTTCCTAACAGGTTGGCTTTAGAATAGTTTTAGAGCTCAATTAAATGTGGCACCATCCCTATGTCTCACGTGGGGTTCAATAAAATGTGATATAATGAAGAAAATGTTACAGACTGTCACAGCTCGCTGCTGGTGATTTGGTTTTGATATGGAAATCTCCAACTGGAGAATGATTTTAGGTTCAGGTGGGGGACAAGGAGGATTGAAACAGCAGCTCAAATTGTCTTCCTTCTGGTGCACGATTCTGTTTGATGGGCTTTTCCCTCCCCTCTTTCTGTCTCCCCCATACCTCTAGTTTCTGCTGGAGAATCAGCTAATTTCCCAAACATCAATTGATTTTTCTCCCCCCCCCTTTTTTTTTGCTGAAGGAGAAGGAAAGCCAGAAGCTGTCTCAACTGTTATAAATATGCAATCATAAAAATAAATGAAATCTGGATGAATGTGAGATTTTGAAGTCAAGCCTACTCACATAATAAAGATGAGATAATAAGAAATAATCTACAACTCCTTTGACTATTGCTTTCATCTCTGTTAGACAAAGGTTAATGATAATTATGAATGGATCACAAAGGACTTTTCTTGCTTATTTTTACTTCAGGGGAGCAAAATCTTGTGCTGGTCTTTGTGATTTCCTGAGAAAGATTTGCTGCACCTTGTTAAGGCAGATTGAAAATTGTTGCATGGGCAAAACACACATTCTGAGACACAGCTGCATAATTGTATACAAGAGGGAAATTACACACTATTCATCTTGTTTTGAGGAATTCTGCAATTCCTCCCCCCCTTATTTTACATTTGTTTTCTTATTTTTGCAGTCAGATAATTGTAACGTGCTTGCTACCCTGCCACTTTTGAAAAATGCATTGAAAATTACAAGTAGCTAAGATATATTTAAAATTTGGCTAGCAAAGGTATCAACTGAAGAGGAAGGTCAAGGGATAGAGTGTCAAATACACATCAATTTCATTGGCTCTCAATTGATTTTCGACTAATGTCGAAATAAAAAGAAACTGCACCTTCCATAGCCGTTTCAGCAGACACATATAATCATAACAAATTATGTTATGGCATGCCTATATGCTTGCATATAGTTTTAACTGCTGGTAGCTCTATGCTACTAAAACCCTCTTTATTTTTAACTGGGCAAAATGTTGAATTATAGGGCAAAACATTTTGAACCAAGATAACTCAAATAGGCTAAATTACAGAAAGTGTCCGAAATCCAGGACCCATGTCTCTTGTGGAATTGAAATTTGGCAAATTTTATAAAACGTTTTAGGGTATAAACATTATCATAAAACATTTTATAACACAGTACAAAATATCATGAAAGGTTTCCTGTGGCGATGTTTGATTGTGCTGTACAGTTCAATATGAATGTATCCCTGAATTTTTAAGACTTTTTCCATACATTAGAATCTCGACCATCATTGAAACACTGAGGAATCTGGTAAGGAAATATCTCTGAAACAATGATCCAAGAGGTCATGGTTGTCTAGTACAGAGCTCCCCAACCTTTTGGGCACCAGGGACCGGTTCCATGGAGAGAGGTTTTTCCGTGGATCGGGAGGTGCGTGGTTTTATGTGCTGCCTGCATCCCGCGGATGGTGCTTTGTGCAGACCGGTTGCTGGCATGCCGCGACCTGGTATTGGTCCACGGACCGGGGATTGGGGACCCCTGGTCTAGTGACATTTAAAAATCTTCAGGCGCCCAAACCCAGCTTAACCTTAGGATCATTTCTTCTTTTAAAATCTTACTGCAATGCTAAGATCTTTTTATAGACCCAGCTTCATGGGGACTCTTTCTTTTACCAATGTCATGGGTGGTAATACAGGACAAGATCTGTTTCTATTGAAATTCCTCCCTAGGGAAATTCATCTGACTTGAAGAAAACTCTTGTCTTATTAATGATGTTCTACTAATGTAAGTGGATAATATAATGATGTTCAGTTATGTAGGTGGATAATATAATGTTTCTATTAGTTTTTCAGTTGTGTTTCCATTATTTGAAGCAATGGTCATCTTGCATTGATAATGATTACATATTTCTAATTGTGTTTTTATGTCACAGTAGCCTATGAAGCTCAAGCTTCAGTCTCTGAATCTTTCATCATTAACAATGAAATCAATCATGGTTTTAGATTTATATTCATTTCCTGCCATGTGTATGTGTATGAATAGACTCATGTTTAAACCACAAAGATATATTTTTCAAACACATAGTTGGGTCTCCAAATGGCCCAATCCCTTTTTTCAGTACTCTTTCATCTAGATCCAACTCCATCCATTCATGTCACCTGACTGAATAATTTTTCCCATTGGATTACATTAATTAAGGAAGTTATACTATATAATTTCCCCAAAACTCTTCTGTAGTATTTCCATTACAGCATTCACTGGTGTACAACATACAACTTTCATCAATAAATGGATTCATACACTCACCACAACATAAATAACACTAATTCATGCTTTCTGCCATATATTTTAGCCCTTTCATTCATAAGGAAACCTACCCGTTCATTTCTCTGCATGTATTCATCAACTTGACTTCACATAATCAAACCATCTTCATTCAGATTTATTATATTTCCCCCCTTTTTCTTGTTTCCTAGGCAACGTATCCATTTTTCTTTCTTTCATGTCATTCATCAATTCACACACTTTATCTATTTATTGCAATAGAAGAAAATATTTGTAGTTCATGGTTGAACTGTAGCATTCTTGGTGCTTTCTGAGCTTGGTTGTTTGCTTGCAGACACTTCATTACCCAACCAGGTAACATCATCATTGTGAGGGAGGGTAGAGTTGGCTGCCCTACCCATGCCCTGCTACTATATATAAACTGGCAGCAAATCCTATCCTCTCTCACACTGATGATGTTACCTACTTGGGCAATGAAGCATCTGCAAGCAAATAGCCAAGCTCAGAAAGCATCGAGAATTTCATTATTTACTCTTATATGCCACAATCTTCTATATGCAGCATCAGATGGGTTCATAGATATTTATTTTATATGCCACAATCTTCTATATGCAACATCAGATGGGTTCATAGATATTTATTTTATTAATCAAATTTATATAGTCGCCCATCTCTAGGTGATGCACAACAGATATTGACTCTAAGTGGTGCACAACATATAGTGACTTTCAATGACTACCATGGCTTTGGATTATTGAGGGTTTCACAAAACACTTTTTAGCGATAAATTGTAAACAAGGTTACCTGGCTTAATCATGCTAAGATCAGAGACAGCATCCCTTGTTAACATAAGAATGTTAGCAGTCAGTCTTAGCACATTTAGGCCAGTATGCAAGGAGTTCAATTTTACTTTAAATGCTTCATGCTATTTCTCTGGAAGTAAGGGTATTTAATTCAGTGACTGCCATTTAAATCAACATACTGTTCCCTGCATTCAGTGCAGTACCTGCTATGTACTGAAACATGCTAAGGCTACATAAAATGTAACAATGATGAATACTAACCAAGCGTATTATTTTATGCAAATTCAGCCTCTAGCTCTATATTTGACTTGATTAAGCATGTTTTGTGCATACAGCCAAAGAAAGTACTTAAAGGGAGTAAAGTGTGGAATCCTTGGCTTTCCAGCTGCAAATGGCTCCTGAACCCTTTTTGTCTTTTGAAACCCCCTGTGTCTCCTCTATTTGTAGTGCCAAAATTCTAGCAGCCATTTGCAGAGAATTGGCGCCTTGGTTTTCTGTAATTGTAATGGTTATTTTCATGTTTAAATGCCATTTCGGTTTTCTGTAATTTTAATTGTCATTTTCATATGTCCACCCTTAGTAATTTGGTTTTGCAAACCATTCTGTTTGGGAGGTTAGTGGAAGGGGGTCTCTCTTGACATCTTGAAATGTGAGAGATAAATTGATTTATGAGTTTATAGCACCTGGAGGAACCGCTTCCTTAAGCCACAGTCCCATCAAAGAGAGGCGTTTTGGTGATATTTGAAGCAAATTTGTCTTCTGTCTCTAGCAAAATGCCCCTGTCATTTGGGAAATCTGATTACAATGTGAGCAGAGGAAAAAAGGCGATTTTCAACAATTACACTGATCTGTGTGCAGCTGGGTTCCATTTCTTTTCTCTAGTCCCAAATCTTCAAGAATGGCAGCTGCCAGTACAAAGGATCCAGAGGCTGTAAACACTTTTCTCCTTGTTCATTTTATACAAAAATGCTTTTGTGTGCTTCCTCTCCCCATGTTCTCTGATGCATGTTATGCGTTTGAAAAGCAACCGGGTTTGAAATTGGAAAGAGAGGGCACACAAACAAGCTTTGAGTCTTGTCTAAGAATAATCTGTTTTAATAAAAAAAGAGAGACCTTTTCTGCTTGTGAGCTAGGGTTTTTTTCTGAAGAAAGAATCCTCTTAAACCCTTACACATCTACATATAAAGTTCATCTTATTCCCCCCAAAATGGCCTTCAGTCAGGCTTGCTGTATGATGAAACTGAAGTTGCTTTCTTTTTAGGAAGAAGATCCATATGGGTTCAGTTTTCATTATAGCAATAGTGAAAGCACGTAGACTTTTATACTGCTTCACAGTGCTTTACAGCCCTCTCTAAGCAGTTTACAGAGCCAGCATATTGCCCCCACAATCTGGGTCCTCATTTTACCGATCTTGGAAGGATGGAAGGCTGAATCAACCTTGAACCAGTCAGGATCGAACTCCTGGCTCTGTGCAGTTAGCCTGCAGTACTGCATTCTAACCACTGCACCACCACAGCTTATGTTTCTAGAGTGAGCTTTATGTCATTGTTCTAACAAATGCTATTTGAATACTGGCGCCGAATAACCAATTCTCACATGTTGTGGAAGGCCACCAGTTCCAGAAAGATTTTTAAGGCAGTGTCCAGCAAATCAGAGTACAGGTAGTATTTGACGTATGACCGGTTGCTTAGCAACTGATGGAAGTTATGACAGCCCCTGCAAAAGTTACTTATGACCTGGTTCTGAAGTTCCAATGGCCACTACTATGATTTACGATGTTTTTGCTGAAAACTAGCAGTTACTTAACAGTTTCCAGCCATAATGGATTTGCTTACTAACTACCGTGTTCACTTAATGACCACCACAGAAACAAACAAATCAGGTCAATCACGTGATGACCCACTTTACTGCCTTCATGCCTTATGACCATAATTGCCAGGCTCAATTACTGTCATAAGTTTAGGATTACCTGTAATGGTGCAAATATTTGGCTCTTGAAATGGATATTTCAAAAATGTGGTGGTTCACTGCTGTGGGAGAAATGCTAGGGGTTGAAGCTTGCTTGGAAATTAAGTTCACTGATCTAAAATCTCCGTCCAATATCCCAGATGTTAAGAGGGACTTGATTATAGATATATAATAAGGCAGGAGTTCCCAACCAGGGGTGCTCGCACCCCCTGGGGGTGCAAGACGATATTCCAGGGGGTATGAAAACTTGGATTTTCAAAATTATTGTGTATATGCATAATTCGTTGCCGTTATTTAGAACTTTTGTAAGGGGTGCGAGAATATATCAGAAGCGTTCTAGGGGTGCGGGATATAGAAAAGATTGGGAACCACTGCAATAAGGAGAGAAAGGAACTTTCCATATGTTTAGAGGTCCAGTCCTACATCTTCCCATCCCTAAAAAAATTGAAAAATTACCTGATGTTTTTAATTTTGCTTGGTTAAATTTGGTCAAAACCTGAATGGTTTTTGGTTAAATTTGGTTTAAAAAAGGTAATAACATTAGAAAAAAACAATACTTAACATTTATTTAATCTGGTTTGCATTTGTTACTTGGCTGATCATTTAATCAAATTTAAAAATTTACAGAAGTCTGTATGTTTATTGAAAGTTTCCAAACCTTGATATATACCAGTTGTTGAACTACAAGTTCCATCATCCATGATGGCTGGAATGATAGGGAATGTAGTCTAAAACATCTGAAGTATACCGGTCAGTTTTGTTTTTAATAACAGTTATGTTAAGAACTCTAGAAACTAGACTTTTGTAGGACAGAAATGCACCACATGTAAACAGGCAGCTGTCAGTTAGAACTGATTGAGGGCAATGTAAAATGAGTTTACCATTACTCTATGGAAAAGATAAGAAGTGAAAGCACTGAGTATGAATTCAAAAGGATTAACCTAAACTTGAAGAGGCTATCAAGGGCTTCAATTCAGAAGTTATAACTTTAAAATTCAAGTTGCTCTCTATTGTGCTTCTTGGAGGCTTTAGCCAAATGTGAGCTTAGTTAAGGCGCCTGACATTTAGTATCTATGATATTTTTATAAATTGATAACAGGCAAATCTTTCCAAATGTTTATTATTGTCCCCCAAATTACTTTTGTATAGCTATAAAATATATTTCTAAATGTTATCAGTATATAGGGATTATTCTTACTAGTGTGAAATGTAGACTTTTATTTGATAATCGATAGTTAGCACACATTGATACTTATCATTTGATATATGGAAATATAAAGATTTATCTATCTTGGGTCACCAATGTGATACTCAACCACAAATCCACCTCCTGGTTCCATTTGATTTCATGCCTTTTAGGTTTTATATAACTTCTAAATTTTTAAAGAAATAAATGGGTAACTGGTATGCTGGAAAGCAAAGCATTCAAATATAACATACCCGGTAACATGCATTTTCAGCAATGCCTCTGCATCCAGTAAAAACTCTAGCATTCTTGTTTTAAATGTTTTAAATTGTTTTTATGGTTTTGGAAATGTAAACTGCTCAAGTCATTGATTGAAAGGGGCAGCTATAGAAATTGAATAAATAAATAAAAATAAATTCTGAGAAGATAATAAGGTAACAGCCACACTTCCAAGCTCAGTTTGGAAAACATACCATCTCCCCAGAAAGAACAACAGAGAAAAATAAACAGAACTGATAGGGAGAATTTGGAGAAGCAAACAAGAAGAGATGGTGGACCAGTCTTACTATAAACAATTATTTTATGATTAGTTAAAACCACCATGTTGGCTATTTGTGACAGTGGCAATAACATGCTGTCAAAAATAACCCTGCTATACACTGTTACATGACAGCTTGGTGCATGAAACATGTTTAACCAATCAACCCATGTTCACTTGATAATATATTGACTCTGCTTCCATAGAGCATGTTGAACATCACTCACACCTATGCAAGGAAAAATGACCAAAGTTTGCATGTTGTACCAACTCAGTCTTAAGTCTTTAACTGACTTGGTTAGGTATGTTCTATGAACCCAGTTCTTCGTAGGTGAAGTGGGATAACCCAACTGTTATCATATGTTAAGTATTGTTCCATGATATTTGTCAACCAGCAGAATGAGTCAGGCAATAGCTATTAAGAAGCAAACATACAGTAATTGAATTGTAATGATGTATTGGCAACCACAGGCCATCAGTCCAAGATTCAGAGTCAAAAATCTTATAGAGCTAGCTTATTTCACTTCATTGTAGGAGATGGCCAGGCTGAGCCCAAGGGAGGGATCAAGTACATCATCAGTTAAAGATTGTATGATCAAGTGGGCTCAAAATATTCAAGAACCAATTATGTTAGAGACTTGGGAGATAATCTGGGTTAGAAATGTTAAGTTTACACAAGCCCAGAATTTAAAGGAAAATTTTTATAAAATGTTTTATAGATGGCATTTGGATCCTCAAAAATTGTCTTGCATGTATCCGAATCTGCAGCCAAAATGTTGGAGATGTGATAATATGGATGCGACTTATTATCATATATGGTGGACTTGTAGGGATGTCAAAGCCTTCTGGATCAAAATATGGTGGAATATCCGACAGATTTTTAAGAAAAAGATAAAATTTACACCGCAATTATTTTTACTGGGCATTATGGAGAATTTGGACCGAAAAGAAATGAATCTTATGTTGTATTGCATCACAGCAGCAAGAACACTGATTGCTCAGAATTGGAAAAAAAAGACATTACCAACTATGGATGATTGGAGACAGAAAGTCTCATACTTTGCAGAAATGGCTAAAATATCCGCATACCTGAAGGATCACTCACAGGAGACATTTATCCTGGTATGGAGAAGATGGATAGACTATATTCAGAAAAAATATGAATTGAGAAATTATTATCTTGCTTTTGATTAATTATTAAATTTTTATAAGTTTATTATTGTATTTTAGAGTTATAGTAATTTTATATTTGTTTATTGTATGAATGGATAGCTTTGGATAGATTAAAATTATTTTGTAATTATTCCTGGGTTTAGCTCTGGGAAGTCCGGGGGGGG
>NW_015390277.1:65934-68334 GCF_001527695.2 Protobothrops mucrosquamatus | reverse complement strand
GGGCCCTAGATAGATAGATAGATAGATATAGATCAGTGGTTCTCAACCTGTGGGTTGGGACCCCATTTGGGGTCGATTGACCATTTCATGGGGGTCGCCAAGCAAGGCTGTCTGCCATTTTTTTTGTCTGCCACTTTTTTTGTCCGCCATTTTTTTCCCCCTTTTCCGGCGGGTGCCTTACCTCCCTTGGGGTGGGCCAGCTGGTGGTCAGCCTGCTCCGTCTCTGCCACTTGCCAGCTACGCCTCGGCCGGCGCAGGGGGTGGAACCATGCATGCGCGGCGCTCCCGGGCAGGGAAAGTCCTCGACTTACGACCGGTTGGGTAGTCCTCGACTTACGACCGGTTTAGTCCTCGACTTACGACCGGTTTAGTCCTCAACTTACGATCGGTTTAGTCCTCGACTTACGACCGGTTGGGGTCGCGGCATTAAAAAGGTTGAGAACCACTGATATAGATGGATAGATAGATATAGATGGATAGATAGATAAATAGATAGATATAGATAGACAGATGATAGATATAGATAGATATAGATGGATAGATAGATAGATAGATAGATAGATAGATAGATAGATAGATAGATAGATAGATAGATAGATACATAAAGATAGGTAGATGATAGATGATAGATAGATATAGATAGATAGATAGATAGATAGATAGATAGATAGATAGATAGATAGATAGATAGATAGATATAGATAGATAGATATAGATATAGATATAGATATAGATATAGATATAGATATAGATATAGATAGATAGATAGATAGATAGATAGATATAGATAGATAGAGATAGATATAGATAGATAGATAGATAGATAAAGATAGGTAGATGATAGATGATAGATAGATAGATAGATAGATAGATAGATAGATAGATAGATAGATAGATAAAGATAGGTAGATGATAGATAGATAGATAGATAGATAGATAGATAGATAGATAGATAGATAGATAGATAGATAGATAGATAGATAAAGATAGGTAGATGATAGATAGATAGATAGATAGATAGATAGATAGATAGATAGATAGATAGATAGATAGATAGATAGATAGATAGATAGATAGATAGATACAGTAGATAAATAAAGATAGGTAGAGATAGATAGATGGATGGATGGATGGATGGATGAATGACTCCATTGGTTGTGTTGGCAGAATGCTCAGTATGTTTCCAAAATGGAGCCAGAGACTCAGTGGGAGAATTTGTCCTGGGCCAGCAGGAGACCTGGCTTAATCCCTGCCCTCTCACAGGGTGGCTAAGAAGATCCGGTCTGAAACCGAGAAGGTTGCTTCTAGCTTGTCTGCGTGGGGCAGCACCGACTTGGATGAATCAAAATCTGACTTTGCCGAAGCAGCTTCCCTGATTTGTCTTCTAAAACAGAGGAATCTTGTTTTTCTCTCTCTCCTCCCCGCAAGGTAATCTCACCAAAAGCTCCCAATTACAGAAAGAAGAATGGAAAATAGACAGATGTGCTGTCGCATTGTGTATCAGAAGTACAAATTACAATTACATCCTGCTTACTGCTCCACAGAAGAAGAAAAAAACATCCAGCAGAAGCTGGTGAAAAACAATTTAGAAACTTGCCTGTGTGCTTTCCTTCCTATTTATATAAGGGATTATAGGCTGCTCCTGAAAGCAAACTAGAAAGTTATTGATGGGCATCCAGATTTCTTGGGGGGGGGGAGGACCTGTCCCCTCTTGTCTTGCTACTTCTCTTCTGTGATGGCCTCGGAGTCTTCAGCTAGACAAAACAAGAAGCAGTCGTTTTCCTAAGTCTATAGTAAAAAAAAAAATTCCATCACCTACCGCCTGATCTTATTAACTGGAGATACTCTACTTCAGGGTGTCTTCAAACTTGGCAACTTGTTAAGATTCGCTTAACAACCGGGTTACTAACTTAACAACTGCAGGGATTCACTTAACAACTGTGGCAGGAAAGGTTGTAAAATAGGACAAAACTCACTTAACAATTGTCTTACTTAGCACCTGAAATTTTAAGTTTGATTATGGTTGTAAATGGAGGATTACCTGTAATGGCTTTCTTTCTTTCTTTCTTTCTTTCTTTCTTTCTTTCTTTCTTTCTTTCTTTCTTTCTTTCTTTCTTTCTTTCTTTCTTTCTTTCCCTTCCTTCCTTCCTTCCTTCCTTCCTTCCTTCCTTCCTTCCTTTCTTTCTTTCTTTCTTTCTTTCTCCTTCTTTCTTTCTTTCTTTCTTTCTCATTTTTTTCTTTTTTCTCCTTTTTTCTCCTTTCTTTCTTTCTTTATTTCCCTTCCTTCCTTCCTTCCTTCCTTTCTTCCTTTCTTTCTCCTTCCTTCCCTCAGTCCTTCCTTCCCTCACTCCTTTCTTTCTTTCTTTCTTTCTTTCTTTCTTTCTTTCTTTCTTTCTTTCT
>NW_015390277.1:61141-62573 GCF_001527695.2 Protobothrops mucrosquamatus | reverse complement strand
AACCCTTTGGGTATTGCTCCAAGGGCTTCTATTACTATTGGTACAACCTTTGATTTCTTCCTCCACAATCACTCAACTTTAGTTTGCAGATCACGGTATTTTGTTATTTTTTTCTAGTGGTTTCTCTTCCATTCGTACATCACCTGGTATTGCGGTATCAATGAACCAGACCACCACCTCCTCCTCCTCCTCCTCCTCCTCCTCCCCCTCCTCCCATTTATTTATTTATTTATTTATTTATTTATTATGTTTAGATTTTCTTTTAGTGTAACAGAAACACTTAAACAGAGTTGAATATTGTTCAGTTGCTCTATCTCATTCATTTATGGATCGCTAATTATCACTAGCAGTGATAATTTGGTTTGGAAGGTCACAAATAGCTGTCACATTGCCCCGGGACATTGCCAACATTGTAAATATATGCCTGTTGCCAAGCGCCCAGATTTGTTCGTGTGAACAGTGCTATAGTTGTAAATTCAAGGACTGGTCATAAGTCACTTTTTTCAGTGCTGTTCAGTCACTAAATGAACGGTTGTAAATCAAGAGCTATTTGCAGGGGTGGGATTCAGCCGGTTCGCACCGGTTCAGTAGAACTGGTAGCTAATTTTTTGTTGATTTCGGTGAACCGGCTGATGCCCTTTTTCGCAAAGCCCAGAACAGCCCACCCAAAGTGTGTGGACGCCATTTCCGGAAGTCTGTTCTGAGCTGGGAGGCCTCCCAGGCCCAGAACGGCCCACCTGAAGTGCGTGGATGCCACTTCCAGAAGTCCGTTCTAAGTGGCCTCCACGTACTTTGGGTGGGTTGTTCTGGGCTTGGGAGGCCTCCCCCGGTTCAGAACGGACTTCCGGAAGTGGCATCCATGCAGAGAACCGGTTGTTCAGGTATATGAATCCCACCTCTGACTAGCTGTATACGGAAAAACCCTCCTGCTTCACAACTTCAGTTAAACCTGAAAGAAGTATTTGTGCCAAGCTAGCTTCCCGAATAGCTAAATGTCTATGG
Source organism: Protobothrops mucrosquamatus (assembly GCF_001527695.2). NCBI lineage: Eukaryota > Metazoa > Chordata > Lepidosauria > Squamata > Viperidae > Protobothrops > Protobothrops mucrosquamatus. The sequence goes on along the minus strand of NW_015390277.1, from coordinate 61,571 downwards.
AGATTCTCAGTCTGTGGAGATTCCTGAGTAGCTGCTTATAAGATCTTAGGCTCAACCCCTTCATTCTTTGGGGGGCACTTTGTGAAAATATCCCTGGTCGTGATAAAAATATATCAGATAAGATATATACAGGAAAATACAAAATAAATTATACATGCAAGCATAGATAGATGGATGGATGGATGGATGGATGGATGGATGGATGGATGGATGGATGGATGGATGGATGGATGGATAGATAGATAGATAGATAGATAGATAGATAGATAGATAGATAGATGGATAGAGATAGATAGACAGACAGACAGACAGACAGACAGACAGACAGACAGACAGACAGATAGATAGATAGATAGATAGATAGATAAATGGATAGAGATAGATAGACAGACAGATAGATGGATGGATGGATGGATGGATGGATGGATGG
>NW_015390277.1:55899-58399 GCF_001527695.2 Protobothrops mucrosquamatus | reverse complement strand
ACAATATTTGTAGCTCAGGATTGAAATGAGGGGTTCTTGATCACCCAAACTACTGTATGTAACATCATCAATGCTTCCATCAAAGACCTGTAGACTTCAACTCCCAAAATTCCTCAGCCACCATCGCACAGGCCTTAAAGTTGCCAAGGTTGGCCCCCTCTGACGTGAACCAAAGTAACTGTACTTACAAACATGGTCTGCCTATGTCAGTGTGAGCCATTTGTAGCTTTGTGAAGCAAAAAATAGTAATGGCCCTTTAAAACTGTGCACTGTATTTAGCTTTAATACGTTTAGTTCTATCTAACGTGCACACATGTTAACACATACAGCGCGGCTATAGTATTATTTATCCTTTTTATTATCTTCTTCACTTCACACCCATTACTGGTACTACTACTACTACCGTATTATTCTCTCCATTGTTTTGCAAGTAGACCGAATGGTTCCGTACCCGGAGACAAATTCCTTATGTGTCTAAATCACATTTGCCCAAATGAAGTACTCAATTCAAATCAATTCAATTCAACGATAGCAGCTTTTTAACCCATTTGATCTCTGGTCTGGTTTAATCATTCAGGGCAGCAAAGATGAGTAACCAACGTGTCTCTTGTGTTCTGCTCCTTTCAGATCGCGAGAAGAGTGATAACTTCGCCGAGAAAAGGCCTCTCCTTGCTGTGTGCAAAAGCATCGGATCTTCTGGGTAAGATGATTACATCCAGAGGGCGGGGTTTGCTCTATGGCAGTGATGGCGAACCTTTTAGAGACCGAGTGCCCAAACTGCAACCCCAAACCCACTTATTTATCGCCGGGTGCCAGGTGGGCGTGCCCGTGGTGGGTATGGCAGACTGGGTGGGTGTGGCCAAGGTGGGCATGGTCACCTCGATGTTGCTAGTGGGGAGGGACGCCTGTGGGGGCCAGGCAGGGTTGGGGGAGTTCCAGGGGGTCTCTGGCAGGTGGGGCGGTGGGCAGGAGGCTCGTCCTACGGGGTGAGGTGAGGCAAGGCGAGGCAGGGTGGGGGTGCCATTGTCACAGGGCAAGGCGAGGCAGGGGCCGGGGCAACTGCTGCCTGACACCATCGGCCCCCGCACACAGAGGCCAGCGAGCGCATGGGGGCCGACAGTGTCCATCAGCAGCCACAGCCTTCCGGCCCCTTGACCGACACACTCTGGGGCTCCGCAGCCCGCCGCCAGCAGTTCAGAGAAGCCGCCTCTGAGCTGGATGGCCGGCCGACAGCTGAGGAGGCAATGCAGTGCCCGGGAAAAGGAGAGCATGCGAGGCCCGGAAGGATGGGACGGGAGGGAGGGAAACCAGCCATGCTGGGATGCATCCGGCCACGTGGGACCTCGGCGAGTTAGCAGGTGGCTACTTGAAGAGGGATGGTTGCCATCTCCGGGGCATGGCGCACGTGCCCACAAAGAGGGCTCTGAGTGCCGCCTCTGGCACGCGTGCCATAGATTCGCCACCACTGCTCTATGGCCTTGTTGGCTTGTTATAATAAAGACAGCAAGGAGCCCAGTTGAGCCTTAAAAGACTTAATTGGCTCATTGTGGCAGATCCTGTGTGGGCCAGACCGTGTTCCTGTCTGATGTAGAGTGTGAACCTCTGTCTGCAATGAATTTGGGACAGAGATTGCTCCTGTTTTGGTCTCCGAAATAACGTCTGCTTTCCTTCACAGTATATATATTTTTTTCTGAACAAATGTCACCATCCTCGCCCTTGTAATTAATTATGGTCTTTTCTACCCGTCTCCTATAACTTTTCTGGTTTCCGTAATCGTAGTTGCGGTAAAGATAGAAAATACTAGGTAGACTTCGACTTACGAACACACTTGAGCCCAAAATTTCAGTTGCGAAATGAGACAGTTGTGAAGTGAATTTGGCCCCATTTTACAATCTTTTTTTTTGGCCACAGTTGTTAAAGGGAAGTCCTGCCGTCGTTAAGTGAGCATCACGGGTTGTTAAGTGAATCTGGCTTCCCCATTGGGTTTGCTTGTCAGAAAGTCACAAACGGCGATCACATTTATGGCACTGCAACCGTCATAAGTACATGCCAGTTGCCGAGTGCCCAAATTTTGATCACGTGGCCACGGGGAGGCTGCCACGGTTGTAAGTGTGAAAAACGAACCCGAGTCTCTTTTTTTCAGTGACGCTGTGACTTTGAACTGTTGTAGATTGAGGACTAGCTGTGATTGTTTACATTTCTGCAAGAAATGAATTTTTTTTTTAAATTAAAATACCGGTTGGAGTCTGAAGAACCAATGTTTAGGAACAAATATCGTGGGTACCATAAAAAAAAAAAAAAAAACTGCAGCCCGCGAGCACATGAATCCCTGTTAAAAAAAAAAAATCTGCTCTCACGATAATCCAAGAAATTCAGTGCCAAGAAAACCCCAATTTTGTATCTCTTGTAGATGCAGAGTAAACAGGCGTCTATGAGTCAGTCTTATTCGCACAACTGCACATCTGCTTTTCGCAGAATGGAAGCAAAGAGTCATGCCGAA
>NW_015390277.1:51025-55890 GCF_001527695.2 Protobothrops mucrosquamatus | reverse complement strand
ATGTTTACAGCTCACAGGGCTGTTTACACTGGTGATTATATGCTTGTCAGGATGTTTATAATCCTACAGGCAGTGTTTTTGGTCAGAAAAACTTCATGTCTTCCTCGGACTATAACTGACGCTTTGCAGTCTGCCTGTTGTTCGTTCTTACTTTCAGCAGTCGGTCCTAAGGTAGCCTAAGAAGGACACGGGATTTTTTTCCCCCACGAGTGCGTCTGTTTGGGGGAAACGTATAAAAAGGAATTTCCATCAATCCCTTCTGAATTGGGAGAAAAGTAAAATTCTGCACCAAGTTTCGCAGTTGGTCTTCATTTTCCATGCTTTGTTTTCAGAATGCTACTTTCTCCGGGGGAAAAAAAAGGTTTGAAGTAAGCAGTTTCTCTTGTCGCCGGGTTGAGATCCAAAAATTGACACAAAGAAAAGGGAGGGAAGAGAATTAGCCATTGATGCTGTAGTGCAGGGCTTTTCAACCTGTTCACCCATTGTACCACTGTTAGGATATGGCAACATCTGAGTACCACCAGTCGCCTAGCAAGGTGTCAAAAACTTGATGACCCCCCCAAAAAGGAAAAAAGTGATAAAGTACAGGTAGTCCTCGACTTACAACAGTTCGCTTAGTGACTCTTAGAAGTTACAATGGCACTGAAAAAAGTGCCCCCCAAGCCACAGCCGAGCAAGACACCTGCCTGCCCGCCCGGCTGTGTTCTTCCTCCAAGGTTTTCATTGTTGTGAGCATTTCTGTTGAGGATTGGCAGCGGGGGTGGGTTGGGGGGTGTTTGGTTTTTATTTCCCCTGTCTGCTGGGTGATTGCAACAGGTTTTGGTCACTTTGCATGACTCTGGGACACTGTGACCGTCATAAATATGAATCAGTGGCCAAGCATCTGAATATAAATCACAAGACCCTGGAGATGCTGCAACATTCCAGCTGATCGGCGCTTCTTCTGGGCTCAGCAGAAGTGCAAGGATCAGTGCCGAGCTGCAGCTGGACCCTGGCGCTGATCCTGGCGCTTCCACTGAGCCCTGACAGCCCTGCAGCTCCAGCCGTCTCTCACTCAGGTTTGTGCGGTGCTGCCACCGGTTCAGCTCATTCCCCTCCCCTGCTACCACTTTTCTAGGATGGTTGCGTACCACCTGCCAGGTGCCGATGTACCACAGGTGGTACCCGTACCACTGGTTGAAAAGCCCTGCTGTAGTGCAGTGATGGTGAATCTTTTAGAGACCGAGTGCCCAAACTGCAACCCAAAACCCACTTATTTATTGCTGGGTGCCAGGTGGGCGTGGCCTACTGGGTGGGCGTGGCTGTGGTGGTCATGGCAGACTGGATAGGTGTGGCCAAGGTGGGCGTGGTCACCTCAATGTTGCTGGTGGGGAGGGACACCTGTGGGGGCCGGGCAGGGTTGGGGGAGATCCAGGGGGTCTCTGGCAGGTGGGATGGTGGGTAGGAAGTTCGTCCTGCGGGGTGAGGCAAGGCAAAGCGAGGCAGGGTGGGGGTGCCATTATCTCAGGGCAAGGCAAGGCAGGGGCCAGGGCGGCTGCTGCCTGACAGCATCGGCCCCCGCACACAGAGGCCAGCGAGCGCATGGGGGCCAACGGTGTCCATCAGCAGCCACAACCTGCCGGCCCCTCGACCGGCACACTCTGGGGCTCCGCAGCCCGCCACCAGCAGTTCAGAGAAGTGCCCACAGAGAGGGCTCTGAGTGCCGCCTCTGACATGCGTGCCATAGGTTCGCCACCACTGCTGTAGTGTATAGTTAAAAGTGTTGGATCGGGACTGGACGGAACCAGATTTAAGTTCAACCTTAAATTGGGAGCAATTACAGGTAGTCCTTTCTGCTTACGACCACAGTTGAGCCCCAGATTTCCATTTGCTAAGCAAGACAATTGTTTAAGTGATTCTGCAACCTTTCCTGCCACAGTTGTAAAGTGAATCACTGCAGTTGTTAAGTTAGTAACATGGTTGTTAAGTGAATCTGGCTTCCCCACTGACTTTGCTGGTCTGAAGGTCGCCAAAGGGGGCCACGTGACCCTAGAACACTGAAACCGTCATAAATATGAGTCAGTTGCCAAGTGTCTGAATTTTGATCATGTGACCACAAGGATGCTGCAACGGTGTGAAAACTGGTCACACTTCCCTTTTTTCAGCACTATCGTAACTTTGAACAGTCACTAAACGAATGGTTGTAGGTTGAGGATTCCCTGCAGCTTCTTTCTGCCCAAAAAACCCTCAAGGGGTTGTTGTTTGGAAATCAAAATGAAGGACCTCTCCAGGTAAGCCACCAATCTGGAATTGCTTAGTTAGTAACCCGGTTGTTAAGTGGCTTCCCCATTGAATTTGCCTGTCAGAAGGTCGCAAACGGTGATGACGTGATTTTGGGACACTGCAGCTGTCATAAACATGAGTCAGTTGCCAAGCATCTCAATTTTGATCACGTGACCGTGGGAATACTATAACAGAATACTACCACTTTACAATGCCTTGGTAAGGCCACACCTGGAATATTGCATCCAGTTTGGTCACCACAATGTAAAAAAGGTGTTGAGACTCTAGAAAGAGTGCAGAGAAGAGCAACAAAGAGGATTAGGGGACTGGAGGCTAAAGCATATAAGGAACGGCTGCTGGAATTGGGTATGTCTAGTTTAATGAAGAGAAGGACGAGAGGGGACATGATAGCTGTGTTCCAGTATCTCAGGGGCTGCCCCAAAGAAGAGGGAGTCAAGCTATTCTCCAAAGCGCCTGAAGGCAGGACAAGAAGCCACGGATGGAAACTAATCAAGGAGAGAAGCAACCTAGAATGAAGGAGAAATTTCCTGACAGTTAAAACAATTAACCAGTGGAACAATCTGCCTCCAGAGGTTGTGAATGCTCCAGCACTGGACGTTTTTAAGAAGAGACTAGACAGCCATTTGTCTGAAATGGTATAGGGCCATGGTGGTGAACCTATGGCACGGGTGCCAGAGGCGGCACTCAGAGCCCTCTCTGTGGGCACGCGCACTGTCGCCCCAGTCCTAGGCCTTCAGCTGGGTTTTATAAAACCTTTTCGCTTTAGGCCTCCGCTGCCATGTGCAAAAAAAAAGGTTCAATCAATCAATCAATTTCAACTTCTTGGGGAAAAAAAAGATCTTGCAAAGTTGGAATTGATTGGTTGAACTTTTTAGTCCCACCCAGTCTGCCGTTACCACTGCAGACACGCCCACCCAATGGGCCACGCCCACCCAATGGGTCACGCCCACAGTCCCTGGGGAAGCCAGATTCGCTAAACAGCCAACTTATTAACTTAATTACTGCAGCGATGCACTTAACAACTGTGGCAAGAAAGGTGGCCAAATGGGGCAAACTTCACTTCAATGTCTCATTCATCAACAAAAATTTTGGGCCCAATTGTCATTGTAAGTCGAGGACTACCGGTATGCGATTTTTTGTGTGTGTGTGGGTCTTTGTTGATTTTTAATCCTATATTTGCTGCCCAGAGTCACCGTTGTGGTCGTGATCAGGTATGAAAATGGAATAATCCCTTATTTTGGTCTCATCTACTAAGACAGGGGTAGGCAACCTTTAGAAGGCCAGATCCTGAGGTTGAAACTCAAGTACTTTGGCCACCTAATGAGAAGGAAGGACTCCCTGGAGAAGAGCCTGATGCTGGGAAAGATGGAGGGCAACAGAAGAAGGGGACGACAGAGAATGAGGTGGCTGGATGGAGTCACTGAAGCAGGAGGCGTGAGCTTCAATGGACTCCAGAAGATGGTAGAGGACAGGAAGGCCTGGAGGAACGTTGTCCATGGGGTCGCGATGGGTCAGACATGACTTCGCAATGAACAACAACAAGGCAACCTTGGCTCTTTTATGACTTGTGGACTTCAACTCCCAGAATTCCTCAGCCGGCCTGGCTCAGCTTGGAAACCTCTCCCTTTCCCCTCAGCATGGCTGGCTCAGGAATTCTGGGAGTTGAAGTCCACGAGTCATAAAAGAGCCAAGGTTGCCTACCCCTGGACTAAGAGAAGGGTTCTGGGGTCACAAAAGAGATGGTTGTAGATTGTGTGACAGCCCCGGCCTGTACTTTTTTGTGCCCCTTGATCAAGTGGACCCTCTTCTTTTCACACTGAAGGCAACTGAACTCTTGTCGACTGCAAAGTCTCTCATTGGAGCTTCAGACAAGACTTGATTTGGGCACTTTTTCTGCACACAAAAAGTCCTGAATTGGAATAATTAAAGTTTGCTCAGCTTCACTGTGTTACATGCCGATGACGGTGACTCCCCCCTCCTGTTGCAACCATCAAAAAGGACGCAGCCTTGAAGTACAAATGGGAAGCAGATTGTCTATTCTGTCTTATTTGTTTGATGCTGATTTCCTTAACGGCTCCGGCCGACCCGGGCCTTAGATGACAAGATTTGCAGAATGGAAGGAGAGCGACCCCCCCTCCCATTTCTCCCCTGCAACAAAAAAAAGGGGGAAGAAAACATTTGCAAGGAGGAGTTGATGGAAGTAGAACATGAGAGGAAGGCTTTGGGTATCCATTTGAAAAAAAGAGCAAGTGGGCAAGGATGGGAGAAGGAAGAATCCACGGGAAACTGTTTCAGTTACTGGGTAAAAACGAACCATCCTTTACCCAGCAGGGTTGGGTGCAGTGGTGGGATTCAAAGAGGTGAACAACCGGTTCTCTGTGTGGATGCCGCTTCTGGAAGTCCATTCTGGGCCCGGGCAACAAAAAATTAGCTACCGGTTCTGCCAAACTGGTGTGAACTGCCTGAATTCTACCACAAGAAGGAAGGAAGGAAGGAAGGAAGGAAAGGGAAGGAAGGAAGGAAGAAGGGAAGGGAAGGGAGGGGAGGAAGGAAGGAAGGAAGGAAGGAAGGAAGGAAGGAAG
>NW_015390277.1:46661-50854 GCF_001527695.2 Protobothrops mucrosquamatus | reverse complement strand
GGAAGGAAGGAAGGAAGGAAGGAAGGAAGGAAGGAAGGAGTGGTGGGATTCAAAGATGTGAACAACCTGTTCTCTGTGGTGGATGCCATTTCCGGAAGTCCATTCTGGGCCTGGGCAACAAAAAATTAGCTATCAGTTCTGCCAAACTGGTGTGAACTGCCTGAATCCTACCACAAGAAGGAAGGAAGGAAGGAAGGAAGGGAAGGAAGGAAGGGAAGGAAAGAAGAAGGGAAGGGGAGGGGAGGGGAGGGAAGGAAGGAAGGAAGGAAGGAAGGAAGGAAGGAAGGAAGGAAGGAAGGAAGGAAGGAGTGGTGGGATTCAAATATGTGAATAACCGGTTCTCTGTGGTGGATGCCGCTTCCAGAAGTCCATTCTGGGCCCGGGCAACGAAAAATTAAGCTACCAGTTCTGCCGAAGTGATACAAACTGGCGGAATCCCACCACTGGTTGCGCAATTAATGAAAAGAAGGTCTAGGGCAGGGGTCCCCAACTTTTCTGGCTTGGAGGCCCAAGGCAGGGGGTGCTGGAGGCGCCTTTATGCGTGTGAGCATGCGCACGCGCAAACGGGGCTGCGCAAGCGCAAACGGGGACATGATTGCACATGCGATGCAAACAGGGCCATGAGCGCCACACAATGCAGTTGTAACTTCAAAAGGTCACTAAACGAACTGCTGTAAGTCGAGGACTACCTGTACTGGGCATTTATTTATTTATTTATTTGTTTGTTTGTTTGTTTGTTTGTTTATTATCAATCTTGATTCAACGTTCAGAGCATCTTTGGAATGGATGTAGAGAATCTGTAAAAAAAAACAAAAAACCAAAAACCTGCATTTGTGTTTCTTAAATAGCCTTCCAGTTGAGTTTTCTTTGGGAATAATCCGGATTTTTATGAAAAATAGCTCCTGTGAAGAACATCCACCCAATCCCCATTTTTTTTTTTAAAAAAGGGATTTCTGTAATATGGCTGTGAAAGAAGGACCATAAGAAAGGCTGAGCGCCAAAGAATGGAGGCCTTTGAACTCTGGTGCTGGAGAAGACTCCTGTGAGTCCCCTGGACTGCAAGGCGATCCAACCGGTCAGTCCGAGAAGAGATCAACCCCGACTGCTCTTTAGAAGGCCAGATCCTGAAGTTGAAACTCAAGTCCTTTGGCCACCGAATGAGAAGGAAGGACTCACTGGAGAAGAGCCTGATGCTGGGAAAGATGGAGGGCAAGAGAAGAAAGGGACGACAGAGAATGAGGTGGCTGGATGGAGTCCCTGAAGCAGGAGGCGTGAGCTTAAATGGACTCCAGAAGATGGTAGAGGACAGGAAGGCCTGGAGGAACGTTGTCCATGGGGTGGCGATGGATCGGACACAACTTCGCAACTAACAAGCATTGATTACACATCTGTAAAACTAATCTCATGATCCTTCTCTCTTTTAACCTCTTTTACAGTCCCCTCCCTGTTAATTCCCAGTGCTTAAAAAAATAGATTTAAATTGAAACTTGCTCACTTCCCCCCCCGCCCAAATTAAACGCTCTGTTGGGACCTATCGGGAAATTCTGTTGTCCGGGCCGAGAGCGTGGAACTCACCCAGTGAAAACAGCCGGCAACAGCCAGCTCCAACCGCAAATTCCATCTGATTTCAGACGTGTCATACGCCGTTCAGGAAATTTGGCTATATTAATTCCTTCTTTGCCTTGCCCCAAACTTTATTTGCTTTCCAGGCTAGATTTTCTGAAAGTAGCGCGTTTTATTCCTCGTTGCGGAGGGAAAGGGCGTTTGGGAAACATAGTTTGCAGGTTGACACAATTGCTGCGTGATATTCCTGGCTTCTTGCTTAACTGTTTGGACAAAATACCATATTGGTGCCAATTAGGAGCAAGTTGGACATGATCACTGATGGGGAAAAATACAGATAGTCCTCGACTTACGACCACAATTGAGCCCAAAATTTCTGTTGCTAAGCAAGACAGACGTTAAGTGAGTTTTGACCTGGGGCACTGCAGCTGTCAGGAGGAATATGAATCAGTTGCCAAGTGTATGAAGTTTGTTCAGGTAATATGGGGATGCTGCAACAGTCGTAAGTGTGAAAAGCAGTCACAAGTCACTTTTTTTCCCAGTTCCGTTGTATCTTTGAATGGTCACTAAATGAACCGTTGTTAAATTGAGAACATCCTGTACTTCAGGAATTGGCCCTATTTTCATTGCAGCCTGGGAGTTATGGTGAGAGCCGAAAGGGTCTTTTTTGTCCTATGGAATTGTCCATCGTGAAAAGTCAGTTTTTATGTCATAAAATTGATGATTATGATGATGATGATGATGATGATGATGATAAAGTTGGAAGGGACCTTAGAGGTCATCTAGTCCAACCCCCTGCTCAGGCAGGAAACCCTATACCATTTCGGACAAATGGCTGTCCAGTCTCTTCTTCAAAACTTCCAGTGTTGGAGCATTCACAGCTTCTGGAGGCAGATTGTTCCACTGGTTAATTGTTCTAACTGTCAGGAAATTTCTCCTTAGTTCCAGATTGCTTCTTTCCTTGATGAGTTTCCATCCGTTGCTTCTTGTCCTGCCTTCAGGTGCTTTGGAGAATAGCTTGACTCCCTCTTCTCTGGGGCAGCCCCTGAGATACTGGAAGACTGCTATCATGTCCCTCCTCGTCCTTCTCTTCATTAAACTAGACCAGTGATGGCGAACCTTTTAGAGACCGAGTGCCCCAAAACTGGCCCCTCCCCCACTCCACCCCTGCCCCACCCCCGCTCTGCCCCCCATTCCCTGCCCTGCCACTCAACCGCCTCCAGGGCCCGCCGCAGATCGCCCAGGCAGCCCAGCAGCGCTATGGCGGCCACACCCTCTGCCCGCGCCCTGCAGCATCAACTGCATGATGGGGTGTCAGGGCAGAGTCTTGTCTACGCTGCCTGGCTGCCATGTCCTTGGCTGTGCTGCTCCGTGTGGGCCACGCTCAAGGGCAGCTCTCCTTCAGGGGGGCTGCTGAAGAGGAGGGGGTCGCGGGGGAGGCAAGGCTGGGGCAACAGCACGTGTGCCCACACAGAGAGGGCTCCGAGTGCCGCCTGTGGCACCCGTGGCATAGGTTCGCCACCACTGAACTAGACAGACCCAATTCCAGCAGCCGTTCCTTATATGTTTTAGCCTCCAGTCCCCTGATCCTCTTTGTTGCTCTTCTCTGCACTCTTTCTAGAATCTCAACGTCTTTTTCACATCGTGGTGACCAAAACTGGATGCAGTCTTCCAAGTGTGGCCTTACCAAGGCCTTGTAAAGTGGTATTAATACGTCACGTGATCTTGATTCCATCCCTCTGTTAATGCAGCCTAGAACTGTGTTGGCTTTTTTGGCAGCTGCAGCACACTGAGCTTCAGTTCTAACTGAAGAAGCTTCTTGGATGAGGAGTGAAACATTTTCAAAGGAAAAAAAAAAAAAACCTAGAAAGTCCAGTTGCCTTTTGGGAAAAGCCCCTTTGGTACAACCATGACCTGGGTCATTGAAAATCTCAAATCTCTAGTCGTTTGTTGTTTTAGGGCACCAATTGCTTTATATGTTGTAGATTATTTTTTTATTATTTTAGTATTTGGGGGACATATGAGCATGATGTGGCTGGGAGGGATCCTAATCTTTCTGAAACCTTTTGTTCTTGCCTGCAGAAGATGCGGGCGCTCCATCATGGGAGGTTTTTAAGAAGAGACTGGTCTCCTGCTTGAGCAGGGGGTTGGACTAGAAGACCTCCAAGGTCCCTTCCAGCTCTGATATTCTGCATTGTGTTCTCTGTTCTCTATCCCAAAGTTATAGAGAGAAGTCTGTTCTGTCTCTTCTTCAGCAGTGCCCAAGCATTTCTTCTTTTTCAGATTGGGTGTCAAGCTTGACTAGGTTAGGAATCAGATTCCTCATGCTTGATTTGTATCTGTATTTAGATCTGTGTCTAAATATAGGTTTATTTTTCTTGGAACTATCATCCCACTTTTGTGTTGGGCACCAAATCATTATCTTAACCGCTAACGTTTGAAAAACAAAGAGGGGCCTGTTCAGTGTCAAGACAGAATTATCCTGGAGACCACTGTTTCTCAACCTTGGCCATTTTAAGATGTGTGGACTTCAACTCCCAGAATTCCCCAGCCAGCCAGGGCTGGCTGAGGAATTCTGGGAGTTGAAGTCCACAAGTCTTAAAGTGGCCAAGGTTGAAGACCCCTGTACT
>NW_015390277.1:44473-45760 GCF_001527695.2 Protobothrops mucrosquamatus | reverse complement strand
TATGACCGGTTGGGTAGTCCTCGACTTACGACCGGTTTAGTCCTCGACTTACGACCGGTTTAGTCCTCGACGTACGACCGGTTGGGGGTCGCGGCATTAAAAAGGTTGAGAACCACTGCTTTAGTCTCAAGGATCATTTTGTGGACTGGCCTCTCCCGAGCCGAGAGGGTGCTGCCTTTCCATAGCTAGAAGATGCTCCAAGTTTCAGTCACGTTGGCTTCAAGAGGGTGCCGTGCTTAGCCGTAGTTCCAGTCCTTTTCACCTGCCGGTCTCGGCCGACCGCTCACTCTTATGAAATATTTATGGCTCCCGAATAAACGAGGAAGGAAGGAGAGGATTCCCCAAGTGCCAATAAAATGTGTTTTCTTTGCTTTTAATTGTTTCAGCTGGACGCGTTTCAGAAAAGTGTTCTTTGTTCAAGGATGCTCTGAAAGCAAAAAAAAAAACCAAAATGAAAAAATAAAAAAAATCAGGGACGAATCCACAGCGACTTCCAAAGCACGTTCATCCGTGATCTGAGTTGCATTTACCGTCCGGTCTGAATGTCCTTCTGCCTTATATTTATTCTGCCTGCCCCCTGCTTTCTTCTGGTGCAAATCAACCTAAACCTGTCATACTTTACAGCAGGGGTGTCCAACCTTGGCAACGTTGTGGACTTCCAACTCCCAGAATTCTCACCCTTGACCACTTTAAGATGTATGGACTTCAACTCCCAGTTTTCCCCCAGCCAAGCATGGCTGGCCTGCGAATTCTGGGAGTTGAAGTCCGCAAGCCTTAAAGGACACCTTTCCCTTTACAGGTTCCCCTTGTATCCTGGGGTTTTCTGAGCCAAACCTTATGCAGCCTAGATCTGTGCAGAATAGAATAGAATAGAATAGAATCTTTATTGAGAATAGAAGAGAAGAGAAGAGAATCTTTATTGAGAATAGATTAGAATAGAATAGAATGTTATTGAGACTAGACTAAATAGAATAGAATAGAATCTTTATTGAGAATAGACTAGAATAGAATAGAATAGAATAGAATAGATTAATAATAATAATAATAATAATAATAGTAAAGTTGGAAGGGACCTTGGAGGTCATCTGGTCCAACCCCCTGCTCAGGCAGGAAACCCTATACCATTTCGGACAAATGGCTGTCCAGTCTCTTCTTAAAAACTTCCAGTGTTGGAGCATTCACCGCTTCTGGAGGCAGGTTGTTCCACTGGTTAATTGTTCTCACTGTCAGGAAGTTTCTCCTTAGTTCTAGGTTGCTTCTCTCCTTGGTTAGTTTCCACCCGTTGCT
>NW_015390277.1:37253-41267 GCF_001527695.2 Protobothrops mucrosquamatus | reverse complement strand
AGCTGCTGTTACTCAGAGTGAGGCTCGGGAGTCCCCTTGATCCACAGAGTATAAATTGAACCATCTACAACAACTTTCCTCCACAATCTGTGGACTTCCATCTTCCAGAATTCCCGAGGCGGAAAGGGCCATTTTCCGGGAGGGGGAAGCCCACACACGGAGGGGGCCCAGATGTTGGGGAAGTCAGCAAGAGCTTTTTTTTGTGTGTGTGATAAAATGGCTGTGTTATGTGTTGCAACATGAAAGGAGCTCTACCGATAATTATATTTATGTTGTGGTTTGTAGCCAAGATAGGCCCTGAAAGTGGGCTAAAGCAATTAGAATCTATCCCAAACCGTGGCACTCAGAGGATATAGGGCAGCTGTTCCTGACACAGTCCTAAATGCACAGGGTTTCCCCCCCCCCACTCCTCCACATCGCCCTTTAAAAAGTTTCCTGCGTAAAGTGTTAGAATGTCCTTTTCGCCCGTGTGTGTGTGTGTGTGTGTGTGTGTGTGTGTCATTTTTGTCCTAAGCTAAAAGGGATCTCCCTGGGGGGGAAAAAGACACCCTCTTAGGTAAGATAAGATAAGAAGATAAGATAAGATAAGATAAGATAAGATAAGATAAGATAAGATAAGATAACCTTTATTGTCATTTTTTTACTGTGGGCACAACGGCACACATCAAAAATGAAATTGAGTTGCCCGCTCTCAAAGTGAAACACCTACATGACACAGACCGAAAACATACTATATACAACATATGTATAGACCCACACCCCTACATCATATACATAGCAAATAAATATTAAACACTGTCCATCTTGAATATATAACGGAAGGAGGAAGCTTGAGAGTTCACAAGGTTAATGCTGTATGGAATGAAACTATGGCTGAGTCTGAATGTTCTGCCAACTATGTTCTGCATTTGCCCAGCAAGAGTCTGTATTAACCTTCCTGGCACAGGTAGTCCTCGACTTACAACATTGGTCATTTTGATAATGATAATGATGATAAAGTTGGAAGGGACCTTGGAGGTCATCTAGTCCAACCCCCTGCTCAGGCAGGAAACCCTATACCATTTCAGACAAATGGCTGTCCAGTCTCTTCTTAAAAACTTCCAGTGTTGGAGCATTCACCGCTTCTGGAGGCAAGGAGTTCCACTGGTTAATTGTTCTCACTGTCAGGAAGTTTCTCCTTAGTTCCAGGTTGCTTCTCTCCTTGATTAGTTTCCATCCGTTGCTTCTTGTCCTGCCTTCAGGCGCCTTGGAGAATAGCTTGACTCCCTCTTCTTTGGGGCAGCCCCTGGGATACTGGAAGACTGCTATCATGTCCCCCTTTGTCCTTCTCTTCGTTAAACTAGACATACCCAATTCCAGCAACCGTTCCTTATATGCTTTAGCCTCCAGTCCCCTGATCATCTTTGTTGCTCTTCTCTGTACTCTTTCTAGAGTCTCAACATCTTTTTTACATCGTGGGGACCAAAACTGGATGCAGTATTCCAAGTGTGGCCTTAGCAAGGCCTTGTAAAGTGGTATTAACACTTCACGTGATCTTGATTCTATCCTTCTGTTAATGCAGCCTAGCACTGTGTTGGCCTTTTTGGCAGCTGCAGCACACGGCTGGCTCCTATTTAAGTGATTGTCCACTAGGACTGAGGTCCCTGTCACAGTTATTACTATTGAGCAAGGTACCCCCTATACTATACCTGTACATTTGGTTTTTTCTTGTCTAACTGTAGAACCTTGCTTTTTTCACCATTGAATTTCATTTTGTTAGATAGTGCCCAGTGTTCAAGTCTGTCCAGATATGTATAGACCCACACCCCTACATACTGTATACATAATAAATAAATATTAAATACTGTCCATCTTGAGTATATAATGGAAGGAGGAAGCTTGAGAGTTCACCAGGTTAATGCTGTATGGAATAAAACTATGGCTGAGTCTGAATGTTCTGCCAACTATGTTCTGCATTTGCTCAGCAAGAGTCTGTATTAACCTTCCTGGTACAGGTAGTCCTCGACTTACAACAGGCCATTTAGTGACTGAAGTTACAACAGCACTTGAAAAAAGCAATTTAGGACTGTTTTTCACCCTTACGGCCCTTTCAGCCTCCCCACGGTCAGGTGAACAAAATCTGGACGCTTGGCAACCGACTCGTATTTATGATGGTTGCAATGTCCCGGGGTCACACGGTCAGATTTTGCGACCTTCTCATAAACAGAGTCCATGGGAAAGCCGGATTCACTTAACAACCATGTTACTAACTTAACAACTGCGGAGGTTCACTTAACAACGGTGGCAAGGAAGGTCGTAAAACAGGAGAAAATCCTCTTAACAAATGTTTCCCTTAGCAACGGAAATTTTGGGGCTTGGTTGCGGTCGTAAGTCAAGGACTACCTGCATTTCGAATGGATTTCCCAATTGCTTCTGACCAGAAACGACGGAGGGAGTATGCATGCGCACAGAAGAACCATTAAGGCAGGAGTGTCAAACTCAATTTCATTGAGGGCCGCATCAGCATTGCGGTTGCCCTCGAGGGTGTGTGTGTAGCTAGGGTGGGTGCGGCCTACTGGGGTGGTGGTGGATGGAGTGGGTGTGGCCTATGGGTGGGTGTGGCCAGCTCTACATCGTTGGCGTCAAGGGTGCCTGTGGGGGCCTGGGCAGGAGTGGGACAGATCTGAGGGTCTCTGGCAGAAGGGGGTGGGACCGGGGCAAGTGCCAAGGCATGGTCCATTTCTTCATTCCTCACAAAGGGTGACACTCCCCAGCATGCACCCAGGGGCCGGGGCAGACGCGGCAGGGGCTGGTTCCTCACTGTTTCCAGACGACCTTGTGGAGCTAAGACTGAATGCGTTTCAGCATAGATGGCCACCACAAAATTGTACATTGGCTCCCGGCCGGCCTGGGCCAGGGCCAAGGCAGCGGGGGCCATTCCCTCACTGTTTCCAGGATAGCTTTGCGGGCCACATGAAACAGTGGGCTGCATCCGGCCCCCGGGCCTTGTGTGTTTGACATATCTGCATTAAGAGGAAAAAAAATGATTTTTAGCTCTTGGGCCTTGGCAGAATGGGTGAGAACTGGGCCAGCTGGATCTCCCTGAAATCTGGAAGCTGGCGCTTGCAGAATTGCTGTGTTTCTGCCTTCTCTGATTGCGGGATAAAAGCTTGGCTGCCGATGGAAATCTTTCGGGAGGCGCCAAGCCAGCTCCGAACGCTCCAAACATTTTCAACTACCCTGTCACTTTCTATTAAACCGTGGCCTGTGGTTGCCCATCTTTCTGTCTTGTTGGTTCGGGATGTTGTTGTTTTTGATCTTGTCTAGGATTTTAAGTAGAGATTCCTTCCATGGGAATCTTCCCTGCTTTATAGTGGCCCGTTTTTTTTTCTTTTTCTTTCTTTTGTAATAATAATAATAATAATAAAGTTGGAAGGGACCTTGGAGGTCATCGAGTCCAACCCCCTGCTCAGGCAGGAAACCCTATACCATTTCGGACAAATGGCTGTCCAGTCTCTTCTTAAAAACCTCCAGTGTTGGAGCATTCACCGCTTCTGGAGGCAGGTTGTTCCACTGGTTAATTGTTATCACTGTCAGGAAGTTTCTCCTTAGTTCTAGGTTGCTTCTCTCCTTGATCAGTTTCCACCCGTTGCTTCTTGTCCTGCCTTCAGGCGCTTTGGAAAATAGCTTGACTCCCTTTTCTTTGGGGCAACCCCTGAGATACTGGAAGACTGCTATCATGTCCCCCCTCGTCCTTCTCTTCATTAAACTAGACATGCCCAATTCCAGCAACCGTTCCTTATATGTTTTAGCCTCCAGTCCTCTAATCATCTTTCTTGCTCTTCTCTGCA
This sequence comes from Protobothrops mucrosquamatus, assembly GCF_001527695.2. Taxonomy (NCBI): domain Eukaryota; kingdom Metazoa; phylum Chordata; class Lepidosauria; order Squamata; family Viperidae; genus Protobothrops; species Protobothrops mucrosquamatus. The sequence goes on along the minus strand of NW_015390277.1, from coordinate 37,437 downwards.
CTCTTTAGAGTCTCAGCATCTTCTTTACATCGTGGTGACCAAAACTGGATGCTTATTCCAAGTGTGGCCTTACCAAGGCCTTGTAAAGTGGTATTAATACTTCACGAATTGCCATCCTCTTATCTGATTGGCTGGCTGTGGGTTCCGTCCTATCGGGATTCTTGCTCTCCTCCTATCAGAATCT
>NW_015390277.1:34085-36566 GCF_001527695.2 Protobothrops mucrosquamatus | reverse complement strand
TTGCTCTTCTCTGCACTCTTTAGAGTCTCAGCATCTTCTTTACATCGTGGTGACCAAAACTGGATGCTTATTCCAAGTGTGGCCTTACCAAGGCCTTGTAAAGTGGTATTAATACTTCACGAATTGCCATCCTCTTATCTGATTGGCTGGCTGTGGGTTCCGTCCTATCGGGATTCTTGCTCTCCTCCTATCAGAATCTCTGCAGGGATGCTCATCTGGGCATCCCATTCCCGCGCTCAACCACAACTCTATTGTCAATCCTCCCGCAGAGACGTGAGCTCAACTTCCTGAGTTAGCTAAATTGCTCCCTTGAGCACTGTGCATGCTTATTGTAGATTTACTGCTAGGAAAACAAATCTTGGCCTGCAATATTGTCTCTATCTTTTTCATTTCTCCACACACACACCCCCCCCTTCAAAAAAAAGAAAGAAAGAAAGAATGAGTCCTTTGAGCATTTTACTATGTTGAAGCACGGATAAGTCTCCCTTTTTTTCGGCCGTCCATCCCAGTATCCGGAAGACGGATGCTGTTGGATTGAAAACTCTGGCTTTGAACTTGAACTCGGCTGTTGGAATTTTTTTTTTCCAGATGATCCTGAACTTTAAAAACAACAACAAAACCACATATCGATTTTCCCAAAAGAGAGCACCTTAAATTTTACGTGAATAAATAAATAGGCACGGCGGAGTGCTCTGGCAACATCTGCCATTTCAGTTACCGTAAAAGCGTTAGGAAAAGTGGCCGATGGGGAAGGCCGGGAGGACAAGAGGTGTGGATGACACAGTTGTCAAATTTGATGGATAATTCTGCCCTGCAGTCTTCAGGGGGGGGGAAGGTAGAAAAATCTCATTAAAATGGAGGGGGGGTAAGGAAAACACAGTAGCCAAGCAGCAGTGTTTTACACTTGGTTTCATGTCAACATGAGCCAGGAAATAAGTTTGTGAACGGAATGATTCACCCACAGATACCAGGAGGAAGGACTGCCTGTGACAGACGTGTCAAACACAAGGCCCGGGGACTCGATACGGCCCGCGACGTGGTTTCATGTGGCCCGCGAAGCCATCCTGGAAACAGTGAGGCAACGGCCCCCGCTGCCTTGGCCCTGGCCCAGGCCGGTCGGGAGCCAATGTACAATTTTGTGGTGGCCATCTATGCTGAAATGCATTCAGTCTTAGCTCCACAAGGCCGTCCAGAAACAGCGAGGAACCAGCCCCTGCCGTGTCGCCCCCGCCCCCTGGGTGCATGCTGGGGAGGGGTCCCCCTTTGTGAGGAATGAAGAAATGGACCATGCCTTGGCGCCTGCCCTGGTCCCACCCCCTTCTGCCAGAGACCCTCAGATCTGTCCCACTCCTGCCCAGGCCCCCACAGTCACCCTTGACACGAACGATGTAGAGCTGGCCATGCCCACCCAGTAGCCCACACCCACTCCAGCCACGCCCACCCAGTAGGCCACACCCACTCTGGCCACACACACACACACACACACACACACACACACACCCTGAGGGCAACCGCAATGCTGATGCGGCCCTCAATGAAATTGAGTTTGACACTCCTGGCCTATGAGCTGTGTCAGAGTGGTACTACTGATCTCATCATCCACTCCTCCAGGCAATTGAGGCACAAACGCACACGCACACACACCCCGCCCACAGCACATGATCCGAAATGACTCGATCAGACAAATGCAGCCGTTTTTCTCTTTTTTCCCATTTGTTTTATGTTTTAATTATTATTATATTTATGTTAAAGGGGAGTTAAAGCGCATTATGGACTTGGTTATTTATATAGTTGGTTAATGTTAGTTAGATTATGATTATTATATTTGTAACCCTGTATTTAGCTCTGGGAAGTTGGGGAGGGAGAGGGGGGGATTAGGGTGGGTGGGTTTAGGGGTTTATATTGTAATTTTTATAAAACTTTTCAATTAAAAAAAAAAAAAGAAGGGCAGGGAGCTGTTTCCCCCCCCCCCATTTAGAGCACAACAGAACAAAGTTAGCACCCACGACAGAAAAAACTATTCATTCATTTATCAAGCACACTTCATTCCTGCTCTAATCAAAAAGACCTTTGGAAAAACAACTAAAGCGTCCAACTGTACAGATTTCACCACGAGAATCAAAACAAGACCGAACACTAAAAAAAAAAAAAAAAAACCTGTCAAAGCAATAAAAAGAGCTTCTGGTGGCTAATGACCGCTTCGCAACCGGCAGTCTTTTTATTCAAATTTTTCTGCCAGGCGTAAGAGTCAGGTACAGAATTAAAGGAGAGGAGCATGCCAAAGCTAATGTTTGAAACGTTAACGCTCACAGCTTCCTTGTTTTCTTGCAGACGTTTCATGACCCAAACTAGGGAACGTCATCAGTGCTCGTAGGTAACTAGGTAACATCGCTGATGACGTTACCTAGTTTGGGTCATGAAATGTCTGCAAGAAAACAAGCCAGCTCAGAGAGCACCAAGGAGCCCACAGTCGTCGTCGTC
>NW_015390277.1:24946-33360 GCF_001527695.2 Protobothrops mucrosquamatus | reverse complement strand
ATGCCATAATCTCCTATTTGTGTACAGCTGGCTCTAGTGAATCTCTTCTTTTTGATATTTCTTGGGAGGTATTTACACAGCTGGTCATTCTCTGCAACTGTTGGGCGTGCAGAGCCTAGAAACGGCCCACCTTTCCGACGGGAGGGGAGGAGGGAATAGGTGCCCTGCGAACTGCCAGATCAAAGCTTTTTTTTTTTTTCTGGCTTGCCAAACTGCACTCATCGCAATCTTTTTTTTGCCCCCTTCGGCACTCTTCCCGTTGAAAGAAATCTGGCTTTTTACAAAGGAATCGCCGGGCCACCTTATTTGTATTAAAGTGATAAAAGTAGCGCGTGCTGTGCCTTGATGTTAAAATCAGTCAAGAGTCTGTTAAAGTGAACCTGGGTTCTTTGCACTTGGGGGGGGTGACACACCAGCAGCTGTGTTATCCGTCTCTTGAGCCATGAGATCTGTGGGCAAAACTCACTTAACAAATGTCTCACTTAACAACAGAAATGTTGGGCTCAATTTTGGTCGTACGTTGAGGACTGCCTGTATTTCTTTACAGTCATCTGCTCGTTAGCACTCTCCCTGAGGATCGTTGAGGCTACTTGGGGGTTTATCTGTGCTCTCAGGGTCCCCTGAATCAGGGTGCAATTGGTGGTGGGATCTTCTTTGAACTACGTTGCAAACTGGAGATAGGTGGTGTCTTTTTCCTCCCATCTCTATTGAAAGAACAGAACAGAACAGAATAGAATAGAATCTTTATTGAGAATAGAATAGAATAGAATAATATTAGACTAGACTAGAATAGAATAGAATAGAATCTTTATTGAGAATAGAATAGAATAGAATAGGAATAGGAATAGGAATAGGAATAGGAATAGAATAGAATAGAAACAGGAAGAATAGAATAGAATAGAATAGAATAGAATAGAATAGAATAGAATAGAAGGGACCTTGAAGGTCTTCTAGTCCAGCCTCCTGCTCAAGCAGGAGAACCTATACCATCTCATACAGGTGACTGTGTAGTAGTCTCTTCTTAAAGACCTCCAGTGATGGAGCGCCCACGATTTCTGGAGGCAAGCAGTTCCACTAGTTGATTGTCCTCACTGTCAGGAAGCTTCTCCTTAATTCCAGGTTGCTTCTCTCTTCGATCAGTTTCCAACCATGGTTTCTTGTCCTGCCCTCTGGTGCTTTGGAGAATAGTTTGACCCCCTGTTCTTTGTAGCAGCCCCTCAGATACTGGAACACTGCTATCATGTCTCCCCTATTTCTTCTTTTCTTTAGACTAGCCAAACCCAAGTCCCGCAGCCGTTTTTTGTATGTTTTAGTCTCCAGGCCTTGGATCATCTTAGTTGCTCTTCTCTGAACTTTTTCCAAGGTCTCAACATCTTTTTTGTAGCGTGGTGACCAAAATTGGTTGCAGTAGTCCAGGTACGGTCTCACTAGGGTTTTATAAAGCAGTACTAATACTTCACGTGATCTTGATTTTATGTCTCTCTTTATGGATTGTATTAGCTTTTTTGGCTGCTGCTGCACACTGCTGGCTCATGGTCAAGTGATCGTCCACTAGGACTCCAAGGTCCCTCTCACAGTGGCTGTTTTTGATGTTCGATTCAAGCAGAGATGATATTCTTGTACCACTCTTTCAAACCAGAGATCCTCTCTACTACCCAAAATGTGGGCTTTTGGTTTTTATATTTTCTTAATTTCTCTTTCAGGACCAGCCCTCCTTACTGCTGCGTAGATCTCCATTCTTTGAGAACAGGGGAAGTGGTCAAATCCGTGCAGTTCAAAACACCGATTTATGATCTCCACTGCAACAGAAGGTAATTTCTTTTGATCTCCAAATACCTTTCCCATCCAGTATTTTTAAAGCTCTCTCCTTTGATTGCAGTCACTTCATGTTATTTCAACTTCCTGTTCAAAAGAATGGGGCTGGAAGATTTGGTACTGATGAAAGAAAAGGCCCCAGATTGGCTTCTTTTATGCATAAATGTATTTAAATAGAAAGGTAGAAAAAAAAATACCCCTCTCATCTCGGTATGCTGGCTGGGGAATTCTGGGAGTTGAAGTCCACAAATGTTAAAGATAAGATAAGATAAGATAAGGTAACCTTTATTGTCATTTTTTTACTGTGGGCACAACGGCACACATCAAAAATGAAATTGAGTTGCCCGCTCTCAAAGTGAAACACATACATGACACACACACCTAAAACATACTATATACAACATATGTATAGACCCCCACCCCTACATATACATAAAAAATAAATATTAAATGGTGTCCATCTTGAATACATAACGGAAGGAGGAAGCTTGAGAGTTCACGAGGTTAATGCTGTATGGAATGAAACTATGGTTGAATCTGGATGTTCTGCTTCGGATACCACGGAGCCCCCCCCCCGAAGGGAACAAGGAAAGCAGGTTGTGAAGAGGATGTGTAGTGTCCCAGATGATCTTACGGACCCTGCTCAAGCAACGCTTCTGTGCTATGTCCTGGATGGAAGGGAGGGAACTGCCAATGATCTTTTCTGCCGTCCTCACCACTCTCTGCACTGCCTTCCTGTCTGAAGCAGGGATGCTTCCAAAGCAGACTGTGATGCTGCATGACAGGATGCTCTCAATCGTCCCCCTGTAGAAAGTGGTCAGGACAGGGGAAGGAAGATGTGCTTTTCTCATGCGGCGCAGAAAATGCAGGCGCTGCTGTGCCCACTTCACCAGTGTCTCGCTATTGAGCGACCAAGCCAGCTTGCTCATTAGCTGCACATCCAGGAATTTGATGCCAGTAACCAAAGTTGCCAAGTTTGGAGACCCCTGGCGTAAAGTGACAGCTAAGTTTGTAATGAGGGGCACATTTGAGGAGAGGCCCAACATGCTACAGCTCCCAGGTGCATTTTTACACACTTCTCTTCTTTGCAAAATATCTCCTTGCCCTTCTGGAAACGATGGGAAGAGTTCCCTTTTGCATGAGAGTTAAGAAAGATAGCTTGAGGGCAGATATTATGGAGTTAAAGAGTGAATAGCCTGTTATAAAGACGTTTCCTCTGTTCCTGGGACAGACAAAGAGAAATATATATATATATTTTCCCCCCTGGGGAAATTCTCTGCAGAGCAAAAGGGAGATGGATAGAAAGTTTGTGGACATAAATGAGATGTGTATTCTGAGGGGTGAAAAGGAGGGTCTCTTGTTCAGAGAACCCCTCAAACCCAGCTCCCCATCGTTCCCCCCCTTCTTGAGATTTTGTTTGGTACATTTTGTCTTTGTATTTCGTGTCCTGGTAATTACATAAAGTGATTTTTTTTCCCCTCCTCTCCTCCTCTTAATTCCATTGTACGGAAGGCAGCGGAGGTCAAAGCAAGGAAAAACACTTTTAGCAAATAAGGCCTGGCTATTAGGCCCAGCAGATTTGCAATAAAAAAAACCCCCAGCAATATGATTATTTTTTGAGGATGAAACACTTTTCAGATTAATATACAGGGTGCTTTTGATGGATTTTCAATCTGAACTGCCAGGGCAAATGAGTGTTTTAAAAAAATTACATGAGGTATAATGCCCGTTTTGTTAACAAGGTACGGTCTCGGTTTCCCCCCCTCCCCTTCATTCTCTCCAGCAATTTATTGTTGGCAATAGGATCATGGGTGCCCTAATTGTTTCCCTTGAACATCACAAACCTTGTCATGTTATACATCTAAAAGTTTCACTCTGTCGAATCTGCTGTTAGCTACAAAATGCAACTTTGCTGACCCTTGTTGTTCAAGACCACTTGAGTAGGAAAAGAGGAAGGAAGGAAGGAAAGAGAGAGAGAGAGAGAGAAAGAGAGAGAGAGAGAGAGAGAGAGAAAGGGAAGAAAGAAAGGAAGGAAGGAAGAAGAGAGAATAGAGAGAAGAAAAAAAGGGAGATAGAAGGAAAGGAGAAAGAAAGGAAAGAAAGAAGAGAAACAGAAAGCTAGAGAGATATTTTGGTTGGTTTTCTTATTTTTTTAATTTAATATGACAAACATTTCTGTCTCATCCTTTAATTTCTGTGCCTTATAAATACTCATTTAAAGTTACAACACAGGTCAACTGCCCTTTTTTATATTTTTGTATAAAGCTACACGTTCCATATAAATACAGTAAAAGTTCCACAGAATTAAGTTAAAGCAAATTATCAGCTCCTTGGTAAAAATACTAGTTTCTTTTTCTTCGTGCAAACTGAAATTCTGCTTAATGACCGCAGTCACCCCCTTCCTCTTAAAAAAAAAAAGCAATAAAACAACTACTGTCAAGTTTAACCTTGCTTTTTTCGAGGCAGCTTACAAAAAATGCAATGAACAGCCAATACACTGAAATATCCCATTGAAATACTTTGTGTGAAGTTGACAGTTTTTCTTAAGGCATCTTTCTCTCCTCATTCTCCTGGGCATCTAAACATCTTTTATTTATTTATTTATTTATTTATATATAAATGATTGACCTGCATGGATCTCTTGGGCGAAACCATTACAAAAAGAGGGGAGAAAGGGGAAGCACTTTTTTTTAAAAAAGCATTTTGCATTTCAGGTATTCTTTATTTTGTACATATGTACGGTTTGTGTGTCTTTTCAGGATTCTTGTCGTCGTTTTGCAAGAGAAGATTGCTGCCTTTGACAGCTGCACTTTCACTAAAAAATTCTTTGTCACAAGTAAGTGTTCGAAACAATTTCTCACCGACTTCCACATTAATAATATTTGCTCTGCCTCCAGAATGGATCAGTTCAAGCATTGGTTTAGGATGGGGATCAGCCATATTAGAGAGTCAGTTTGGTCTGTTAAGGCACCAGGCTGGAAGCCAGGAGATGGTGAGTTCTAGTCCCACCTTAGCTATGAAAGCCAGATGGGTGACCTTGGGAGAATAGAGTAGAGTAGAGTAGAGTAGAGTAGAGTAGAGTAGAGTAGAGTAGAGTAGAGTAGAGTAGAATTGAATTGAATTGAATTGAATTGAATTGAATTGAATTGAATTGAATTGAATTGAATTGAATTGAATTGAATTACAGGATAGAAAATAGAATAGAGTAGAAAATATGGAATGGAATAGAATAGAAAATATGGAATGGAATAGAATAGAAAAGAATAGAATTACAGGATAGAAAATAGAATAGAATAGAATAGAATAGAATTACAGGATAAGAATAGAATAGAATAGAATAGAATTGAATTGAATTGAATTGAATTACAGGATAGAAAATAGAATAGAATAGAATAGAATAGAATTACAGGATAAGAATAGAATGGAATGGAATGGAATGGAATAGAATAGAATAGAATAGAATAGAATAGAATTGAATTGAATTGAATTGAATTGAATTGAATTACAGGATAGAAAATAGAATAGAATAGAATAGAAAATATGGAATAGAATAGAATAGAAAATATGGAATGGAATGGAATGGAATGGAATGGAATGGAATGGAATAGAATAGAATAGAATAGAATAGAGCAGAGCTGGAAGGGACCTTGGAGGTCTTCTAGTCCAGCCCTCTGCTCAAGCAGGAGAACCTATACCATCTCAGACAAGTGACTGTCCAGTCTCTCCTTAAAAATCTCCAGTGATGGAGCGCCCACGATTTCTGGAGGCAAGCAGTTCCACTGGTTAATTGTCCTCACTGTCAGGAAGTTTCTCCTTAATTCCAGGTTGCTTCTCTCTTTGATCAGTTTCCAACCACTGTTTCTTGTCTTTCCCTCTGGTGCTCTGGTGAACAACCTGGCCCCCTCTGCCTTGTGGCAGCCCCTCAAATAATCACGGTGATGTGATCAAAATTTGGGCGTTTGGCAACCGACCTGTGTTTACGATGGACGCAGTGTCTTGAGGTCCTGGGGAACTGTCATTTGCATCCTTTCTAGGGAGCTTCCGGCAAACAAAGTCAATAAGGGAAGCCAGATTTACTTAACAAATGAGCGATTCACTTCACAACGATGCCAAAAAAAGTCATAAAATGGGGTGTGACTCACTTAAGAACTGCCTTGCTTAGCTATGGAACGTTAGGGTTCAATTACAGTCGTAAGTTGAGGATTACCTGTACAGCGTTATCCCAGAAAACAGGAGGACTGCGTGTGTTGATGTTTCTTTTTTATTATTACTATTTATTTCTGAAATAAATGGACATCACATTTCTAAACGGTGTGATCTCACAGTTTTCTAAGACGGAATTTGGTCTTTATTTTTTATGAGAACGTTGAGGTCTGCTGTATCCAAAATGGTGGTTCTAAGGAACTAAATATCAAAAGGATGAAATATTCTTTGAGCGTATTTCTCAGAAATTGGTGCTCGGTGTCTGCACCAATTTCCCAGTTTTATTTTTTTCCCCAAGAAAAATATTCACTGAAGTTATTTTCTAGACATGGAAGCAAAATAAGTGCTTTGAAGACACTTCGGATGATCTGTCCTTCTTCCACCTACTCAGTCATCACTCTTTTGGAATTGTTGCCTATGGAAGGTATAAACCAGTGGTGGCGAACCTATGGCACGGGTGCCAGAGGCGGCACTCGGAGCCCTCTCTGTGGGCACATGCGCCGTCGCCCCAGTCCTAGGCCTTCAGCTGGGTTTTATAAAACTTTTTTGCTTTAGGCCTCCGCCATGTGCAAAAAAAAAAAAAGATTCAGTCAATTTCAACTTCTCGCAGGAAAAAAAAAGATCTTGCAAAGTTGGAATTGATTGAACTTTTTAGTCCCACCCAGTCTGCTGTTACCACTGCAGCCACGCCCAGCCAATGGGTCACACCCAGCCAATGGGCCATGCCCACCTGGCACTGGACGATGCATAAGTGGGTTTTGGGTTGCAGTTTGGGCACTCAGTCTCTAAAAGGTTCGCCATCACTGGTATAAACTAACATAAAGTGTGCCTCCAAGTTTTACCCTAGAACAGTGTTTCCCAGTCTTGGTCAACAGAATAGAGTAGAGTAGAGTAGAGTAGAGTGTAGTGTAGAGTAGAGTAGAGTAGAGTAGAGTAGAGTAGAGTAGAGTAGAGTAGAGTAGAGTAGAGTAGAGTAGAGTAGAGTAGAGTAGAATAGAAGTGGAAGGGACTTTGGAGGTCTTCTAGTCCAGCCCCCTGCTCAAGCAGGAGGACCTATACCATTTCAGATAAATGACTGTCCAGTCTCTTCTTAAAAACCCCCAGTGATGGAGCACCCACGATTTCTGGTGGCAAGCTGTTCCACTGGTTAATTGTCCTCACTGTCAGGAAGTTTCTCCTTAATTCCAGGTTGCTTCTCTCCTTGATCAGTTTCCAACCGTTGTTTCTCGCCCACATTGCTGAGAATTCTGGGAGTTGAAGTCCACTCACCTTCAACTCGCCAAGACTTGAGATAATAGCCCTGCTCTAGAAGACCAATCACAGCTACACCACGGGTCTCAAAAATCTGTCCGAAATTACTCTTTTATTTCTGCTAGGAGAGGCTCGCAGGCAGGCCGAGTGGGAAAGTAGGCTATCCGTTTATAAACAAGAAACAGGGCCCTCGGATTTTTCACACGCTCCTTTCGACTTCTGCAGGAAGAAAGTCAAGTTGCCCCGTTCAGTGGCCCACAATCCCCACTGTTGCCCAGGCCCCAAATGCCAACTTCCTTCAAAGAAGCAGTGTGTGTGTGTGTGTGGGGGGGGTAAATCTGCCTTTTGCCCCAGATGTTCGGCCGTCACTCCTCTTAACCTTCTTGAAAAAGGACCCGCTTGGCTGGCCTTGATGTATGTTTGTTTACCGAGACGCTCCCACTGCTAAAAGATGCTGGGATCCGAAGCTCCTGCGGGAAGGTTTTGACCTTAAAAGGAAAGCTGCAGCTAAGTATGCTCAGAATTTAATGTGGTGGGGTGGAAGGTGGGGCGGCGGGGGGGGGGGGAAGCGCGAGAAGACATGCCTTGAATTTGACTTCGTCTCTGGGTTGCAACATTTCCCGTGCGCTGCTGTAAAACTGGAAGCAGCTGTCTTTCAAAGGGGGGGGGGAGAGAGAGGAAAAACCAGGAACCCGTTTGGGATAATCTGAAAGTTACCGACAGGGGTCAGTTTTTCTCCACGGCTGGACGTGAGACCTCGTGGAAGGATCCCGTCGGCCGATTGCAAAAGGGCTCAAAGGCAGATTTATTTATTTATTTATTAACATTTTTTTTTAATTTATTAATTTATTTTTTATTTTTCCAAACTCTCCCCCATACATATACCGTGATATTTATCAGATATTAACATACATTCTTTTTACATTCTTATATATAAGATACTTTGAATGAAATAAATACATACACATGACTTTTGGTGTTGCTCGCCCATTTCCCCTTTCACTGCATCCCCACTCCTTCTTCTCTACCTTCTTTCTCCCTTCCTTCTCTTTCTTCCCTACTTCCCTCTTCTTCCTCTCCTCTCCTCTTCTCTTTCACCACTCTCTCCTCCAACCTTCCTACTTCCTTCTCCCCTCCTTTACTCT
>NW_015390277.1:5798-23098 GCF_001527695.2 Protobothrops mucrosquamatus | reverse complement strand
AGCTTCCGTCACCTCCTAGCCCAGTGATGGCGAACCTTTGAGACCGAGTGCCCAAACTGCAACCCAAAACCCACTTATGTATCATGGGGTGCCGGGTGGGCGTGGCCCATTGGGTGGGCGTGGGTGCGGTGGTAACGGCAGACTGGGTGGGACTAAAAAGTTCAATCAATCAATTCCAACTTTGCAAGATCTTTTTTTTCCCCCGAGAAGTTGAATTTGATTGATTGATTGAACCTTTTTTTTTTTGCACATGGCGGTGGAGGCCTAAAGAGAAAAGGTTTTATAAAACCCAGCTGAAGGCCTAGGATTGGGGTGACGGCGTGCGTGCCCACAGAGAGGGCTCTGAGTCCCGCCTCTGGCACCCGTGCCGTAGGTTCGCCATCACTGTCCTAGTCTGACGGCTTTTGGTTTCCTATTGTGGGAGAAGTGACAATTGGCTTCTTTTCAATTCTGAAATCCCAGCGCAGTTAATTAAACCAGTTCATTAAGTTAATCAGTACCTTAATCGATTGAAGTTTTGTTTTGTAAACTGTGGGGCTGCAATGCCACGGTATATTTGATCCTCAAGTGTTTGAATCTTAAAAGAGAAACAGACTGTTTGTGCCTTTTTTTATTTTTGCCCAAGAAGAAGTAGTTTTCATTAAAACTTATTTTAATTAAAATTAAACACTTCCATATTTTGGAAAGGTTCTTGGACTGTGGCTTTAGTAATAAAAGCACATATGTTTAAGCTGAAATGATGAATTTGTTTTAAAGACATAAATAATCCACTATACGGGTAGTCCTCGACTTAGGACCTCAGTTGATCCCAAAATTTATGCTGCTAAATGAGACATCTGCTAAGGGCATTTTACGACTTTTCTTGCCACAATTGTTAAGTGAACCATTGCACTTGTTGTTAAGTCATTAACACATTTGTTAAGTCTTCCCCATTGGCTTTGCTGGTCAAAAGGTCGCAAAAGACCATCACAGGATCCCCGGGACACTGCAACTGTCATAAGTACATGCCAGTTGCCAAGCCTCCGAATTTTGATCACTTGACCGTGGGGAGGATGCTGACGTGGTCATAAGTCACTTTTTTTTCCAGCGCTGTTATAACTTTGAACGGTCACTAAACGGATGGTTGTTAAGTCGAGGCCTGCTCGTTATTTTCATTTTGGTGAGCTCAAATTCTGGAATAAAAGTGGGAGAATAAAAGAAATGCTGTATTAGGAGGGGAACTGTGAAGAAGGAAATTTGTTTGTGGCCCCCTGAACTCTTGCAACCAACATTACGCTTGTAAGCACAACATCACCACTCCTGCCTCAGCCACGATTCACTTAGAGCAGGGGTCCCCAACCTTGGCCACTTTATGACTTGTGGACTTCAACTCCCAGAATTCCTCAACCAGCCTGGCTCAGTATGGAAACCTCTCCATTTCTCCTCAGCATGGCTGGCTGAGGAATTCTGGGAATTGAAGTCCACAAATCATAAAGTGGCCAAGGTTGGGGACCTCTGACTTAAAGCATTTCCATTAGAAGTTCTTTTTTGGGGGGGATTTAAAAGGGTGTCAGCCATTGTAGGCTCAGCATAGATTGGCAGGGACTCTTCCTACGTTCAGCCAAGTGCTTTTCCCAGCCCAATTGGGAGAGAGTGCATGTGTTTTCCTTGAACGGGGCCTTAAGAATTGTCTTTTCACACAGCTAGTTCTCAACTTACGACCATGAGCCGTGGTGGTGCAGTCGTTAGAGTGCAGTACTGCAGGCTATTTCGGCTGACTGCCGGCTGCCTGCATTTCGGCAGTTTGATTCTGATAGAAGTAAGTCTTCATCCTGGTTCATCCAAGCCGGGAACAAATAAGCAAACATGGCGACTGCTTTGGGAAGAAGGTTACAGTTTATTGAAGCAGAAAGATGGTCCTTGCAAGAAGGAGCAGAGGAGAAGAAAGAGACTGAGCACATGGGTAGAAGGTTTTTATACCCCCTCTAGCCCTGTTTAGAATAGTTTCCTGTTCCTGTGGCATGAACTTTGAGGATATTTCTGAGTGTTTTTCTAGGCCTTGATATCTGTGGTTTAATCCTATTATCATATCCTGCTTCCCAGGTGATGGGGCTAATGACTCCTAGAGTTTGGATGCAGATTTTCTCTTTGTCTTCTTGATTGCTCTGGCTTCAACTTTCTGATGGTTTTACAGTACATCTGCATCTGTATGGGGCTAGCTCCTGTTTGGGATAGTTGGTTTGGGGGCAAAGTTGGTTTCTGCTTTTTTAAAAATACTTTTGAGGAAATATATTTTTCTGCCCTTTTTTAATATTTCCTTCTCTGGGGCTCTGACTTCCCACAATTCTCACCAGCTCAAGGTTGACTCAGACTTCCATCCTTCCGAGGTCAGTAAAATGAGGACCCAGATTGTTGGGGACAATATATGCTGACTCTGTAAAAGCACTGTGAAGCGGTTTATAAGTCTAAGCGCTATTGCTATTGCAGGCTAACTCTGCCCACAGCCAGGAGTTCGATCCTGACTGGCTCAAGGTCGACTCGGCCTTCTATCCTTCCGAGNCCTCTAGCCCTGTTTGGAATAGTTTCCTGTTCCTGTGGCATGAACTTTGAGGCTATTTCTGAGTGTTTTTCTAGGCCTTGATATCTGTGGTTTAATCCTATTATCATATCCTGCTTCCCAGGTGATGGGGCTAATGACTCCTAGAGTTTGGGTGGGGCATGCAGATTTTCTCTTTGTCTTCTTGATTGCTCTGGCTTCACCTTTCTGATGGTTTTACAGTACATCTGCATCTGTATGGGGCTAGCTCCTGTTTGGGATAGTTGGTTTGGGGGCAAAGTTGGTTTCTGCTTTTTTAAAAATACTTTTGAGGAAATATATTTTTCTGCCCTTTTTTACTATTTCCTTCTCTGGGGCTCTGACTTCCCACAATTCTCACCAGCTCAAGGTTGACTCAGCCTTCCATCCTTCCGAGGTCGGTAAAATGAGGACCCAGATTGTTGGGGGCAATATATGCTGACTCTGTAAACCGCTTAGACAGGGCTGTAAAAGCACTGTGAACCGGTCTATAAGTCTAAGCGCTATTGCTATTGTAGGCTAACTCTTCCCACAGCCAGGAGTTCGATCCTAACCGGCTCAAGGTCGACTCGGCCTTCTATCCTTCCGAGGTCAGTAAAATGAGGACCCAGATTGTTGGGGGCAAATAGGCTGACTCTGTAAACCGCTTAGACAGGGCTGTAAAAGCACTGTGAAGCGGTCTATAAGTCTAAGCGCTAGTGCTATTGCAGGCTAACTCTGCCCACAGCCAGGAGTTCTATCCTAACCGGCTCAAGGTCAACTCAGCCTTCCATCCTTCCGAGGTTGGTAAAATGAGGACCCAGATTGTTGGGAGGCAATATATGTTGACTCTGTAAACCGCTTAGACAGGGCTGTAAAAGCACTATTGCAACCATTCAAAGTTACAGTGGCTTGGGAAAAAAAGTAACCACCACTGGCCTGAGGAATTCTGGGAGTTGAAGTCCACAAGTCATAAAAGGGCCAAGTTTGAAGACCCCCCGGCCTTAAAGGAAGGACCTTTGCAGAATGCTCTGTTGTGGGTTAAAGGAGAGATCCCCATCCTTTTGGGCACGAGGGACCAGTTCCGTAGAGGGAGGTTTTTCCGCGGACCGGAGGGTGCGTGGTTTCGTGTGCTTCCTGTATCCCGTGGATGGGGCTTTTCTTGTTTGTGAGGACCGGTTGCTGGCATGCTGCAGCCCGGTACCGGTCCATAGACCAGGCAGTTGGGGACCCCTGGGTTAAAGAGATGGGAGAGAAGTCTTGCAGCCGTGGGTCCCCGTTTCTCGCCACCATCCTTCCTTCTGCTGACGTCTCCTCCAAATGTGTTTACTTGGCTGAACATAATGGAAGGGAAATGTCTCCTTCCTTTGAAAGGGGACACGTAGCAGCTAAACGTTGTGATATGGCAGCAACTTCATGTCCAGTAATGACAAGTGATGGTCCACTTTCTCCCAATCCTTGTCAACCTCCCTTGATGGGCTCCTGGTCTCCGGGGAGGGAGACAATGACGACAGCCATTATCTGGCACCAACTTTCTATTGATGGGACGCAGCTGAGTCCCTAAAGTGGCTGTTTTCTTGAAGAATTTCGGCAGTGTGCTTACTCCGGGCTATATTAAAAATGATGATTCTGCTCTCGATAGGTCGGATTGTATAGAGCCATTACTTATTTATGCAGAGCTGGTGCCAATTTTTTTTTTCCCCCTTCGCTTGTGGGATTTAGCTCAGCCCCCAATTGAGGTGGACATCTGCACATTTCCCCCCCCCCCAGGATCCCAACCCAAAGATAACTCAAATACGTGTCCCCCACCCTCTCTCTGACCCCACACCCACTTCCGCTTTGGAGAACCACAGAGCTTAATTCTTCAATATTTTAAAAAAAGTACTGTAGGAGCCCCTGGATCACAGGTAGACCCGTCTTCCTTTCTGCATCTACCTTCAGTTTGGTGTCGAAAACTGAGTCCTTTGACTTACAACAGTGGTGGCGAACCTATGGCACGGGTGCCAGAGGCGGCACTCGGAGCCCTCTCTGTGGGCACACGTGCCGTCGCCCCAGCCTCGCCTCCTCCCACGACCCCCTCCTCACCAGCAGCCCCCCTGGAGGAGAGTCGCCTCTGAGCGTGGCCCACGCAGAGCAGAGCAGCCAAGGACATGGCAGCCAGGCAACGTAGACAAGATTCTGCCCTCATGCTCCATTGCGCACAGTTGATGCTGCGGGGCGCGGGCAGAGGGCGTGGCCGCCATGGCACTGCTGGGCTGCCTGGGCAATCTGTGGCGGGCCCTGGAGGTGGGGAGTGTTCCTGTGGGCAGGTGGGGTGAGGGATGGGGTGGGGGTAGAGCAGGGGCGGGGCAGGGGGTGGAGCAGGGGCGGGATCAGTTTTTGGGCACTTGGTCTCTAAAAGGTCCGCCATCACTGACTTACAACTAGCAAATGTTTGACGTTATAAAGCCCCTGAAAAAAGTGGCTTGCTGCTGATCCTCCCACATACAACGGTCGTAGCATCCCCACGGTCAATGTCTATTGTGGATTCTTAGCCATCCAGGGATGGTTGACCCAAAGGTGCTTTTTTCAGGAGGCAACTGGACTTCCTTGTTTTTCTTTGAAGACGTTTCGCTTCTCCTCCAAGAAGCTTCTTCAGCTCTGACTGGATGGTGGGTGAATGGAAGGATTTATACTCCTTGCAGACAGCTGGTTAAGAAGGCTCCACACCCATTTGCACCACTCAGGTGACCCTGAGGACACAGGTAAACCTCCAGGTGGCCTCAATGACTCTCTAAAAGGAAGGCAGATGACCAGCTGTCTGCAAAGAGTATAAATCCTTCCATTCCCCACCATCCAGTCAGAGCTGAAGAAGCATCTTGGAGGAGAAGTGAAAAATCTTCAAAAACAACAACAACAACATGAAAGTCCAGTTGCCTCCTGAAAAGGCACCTTTGTGATCCCAACGGTCACGTTATCCAAATTTGGTGCTTAATAATGGGCATGAATTTATGACAATTACAGCATCCCGGCATCATCGCCATTTGCCAACCGGCTTCCAATAAGCAAAGCCGATGGGGGAAGGCAGATTTGCTTAAGGATCACCTTATTCACTTAGCGACTGCTGAGTGGTTGGCCTAACAACGGTGGCAAAAAAAAAACAACAGGCCATAAAATTTGGCAGGACTCCCTGAATACCCATCTTGCTTAGCCACTGAAATTCTGGTCCCAGCTATGTCATAAGTCAGTGATGGTGAACCTTTTAGAGATCGAGTGCCCAAAAACTGCCTGCGCCACCCCGCTCTGCCCCTGCCCCGCCCCACCCCCTGCTCTGCCCCACCCCACCCACTGTCTCCATGGCCCGCCACAGATCGCCCAGTCAGCCCAGCAGTGCCATGGTGGCCACGCCCTCCACCCACGCCCCACAGCATCAACTGCGCATGACGGGGTGCAAGGGCAGAGTCTTGTCCCTGCTGCCCAGCTGCCATGTCCTTGGCTGCGTTGCTCTGTGTGGGCCACACCTGGGGTCGATTCTCCTCCAGGGGGGCTGCTGTGAGGAAGGGGCCATGGGGGGGAGGCAGGGCAGGAGTGACGGTGCGTGTGCCCACAGAGAGGGCTCTGAGTGCCGCCTCTGGCACGCGTGCCATAGCTTCGCCACCACTGTCATAAGTTGAGGATTCCCTATAGCAGTGGTGGCGAACCTACGGCACGCGTGCCAGAGGCGGCATTCGGAGCTCTCTCTGTGGGCACGTGTGCCGTTGCCCCAGCCCCGCCTCCCCACACAGCCCCCTCCTCACCAGCAGCCCCCCTGGAGGAGAGTCACCCCTGGGCGCAGCCCGCATGAAGCAGCGCAGCCAAGGACATAGCCGGGCAGCAGGGACAAGACTCCGCCCTCACACCCCATAGTGTGCAGATGATGCTGCGGGGTGTGGGCGGAGGGCGTGGCTGCCATGGCGCTGCAGGGCTGCCTGGGTGATCTGCAGCGGGCCATGGAGGTGGTGCGTGGCCGGGCAGGCGGGGCAGGGGGTGGGCGGGGGCGGAGCAGGCAGGGCAGTAGGCGGAGCGGGGACGGGGGGGAAGTTTTGGGGCACTCGGTCTCTAAAAGGTTCGCCATCACTGCCCTGTAGACACTAATTTCTGGAAGAATTGGCCTGAATCAGTATTCCTGGATGGAGGGCTTATAATCTTAACAAATCCCAGGATATTGGGCAACTATTCCATTTTATTTTTTCTTCCCTGATATAATTTTCCTTTCTGGGGGGACAGTGGGGGGGGGGAAGGGAAGGATAAGAAGATGAGTTAGAATGAAAGAGAATGATGAATGGAAAACCACCGTGTCTCTCGGGCGTCCTCTAAAACTCCGTGATTAGGGCCGGGCAGCGGTAGAAGACAAAAAAAATTCATCTGGAAACTTCCGAGGAAGTCAGACTCCTTCAGTCTGCCCAAAATTAAAAAAAAACTTGAACCGAGACAGGATCGCTTTGAGCGCTAAGATTTGGCTGATTTTGCAGGGCTGGCTGGGGTGGTGTCATTTCCCAGGACAGCTGTCTTTGATTAGGAAGCTACTTTCAACTTCGTTGGCCCAGTTCATTTTGAAGTTTCAACTGGCTTTGTCACAGAGTGTGGGGACGCTCGGTGGGTGGATGTGTATGCTTTGAACAATAAAGTTGTTCCTAACAGGGTTTGTGTCTGTGGAGATTCTCAATCATCCAGGCCATCGTTGTCCCAAAGGTGCTTTTCAAAAGGCAGCTGGATTTTTTGGGTGGGTTGTTTTTTTTGGGGGGGGGGAAATGTTTCGCTTCTCATCCAGAACTGAAGAAGCTTCTTGGGTGACAAGTGAAACATTTTCAAGAAAAAACTAAACATCCAATTGTCTTTTGAAAAGCAAGTTTAGGTCTAACAGGGTTTCTACAACAGCAGAAGCTTGCCTGGTCTGGCACAGGACTATAAAGAATAGAATAGAATAGAATAGAATAGAATAGAATAGAATAGAATAGAATGGAATGGAATGGAATGGAATGGAATGGAATTAATACTACTACTATTACTACTAGTACTACTACTACTACTACTACTACTACTACTACTACTACCAATAATAATAATAATAATGATGATGATGATGATGATGATGATGATGATGATGATGATGATGATGATGTTGGAAGGGACCTTGGAGGTCATCAAGTCCAACCCCCTGCTCAGGCAGGAAACCCTACACCATTTCGGACAAATGGCTGTCCAGTCTCTTCTTAAAAACCTCCAGTGATGGAGCGCCCACGATTTCTGGAGGCAAGGAGTTCCACTGGTTAATTGTTCTAACTGTCAGGAAGTTTCTCCTTAGTTCTAGGTTGCTTCTCTCCTTGATGAGTTTCCATCCGTTGCTTCTTGTCCTGCCTTTGTCCTGCTTTGGAGAATAGCTTGACTCCCTCTTCTTTGGGGCAGCCCCTGAGATACTGGAAAACTGCTATCATGTCCCCCCTCGTCCTTCTCTTCATTAAACTAGACATACCCAATTCCAGCAACAGTTCCTTATATGTTTTAGAATAGACTAGAATCTTTATTGAGAATCGAATCGAATCGAATCGAATTGAATCGAGTAGAATAGAATAGAGCTAGAAGGGATCTTGGAGGTCTTCTAGTCCAGCCCCCCGCTCAAGCCGGGCCGTATCTGGGCTGCAGAAATTGGGACTACAGGTAGTCCTCGACTTATAACCATTCATTTAGTGACCATTTAAAGTTACAATAGCATTTTAAAAATGGTTTACAATTGATCCTCATACTTACAACTGATGTAGCAACCCCATGGTCACGGGATCAAAATTCAGGCGCTTGGCAATCGGCACATATTTATGACAGTGTCCCAGGATCATATCATCAGCCTTTGTAACCTTCCCAGCCGGGTTTCCAGCAAGCCAAGTCAATGGGGGAAGCCAGATTTGCTTAATGACTGCCTGATTCACTTAACAACGGCAGCGATTTGGTTAACAACCGTTGTAAAGAAAGTCGTAAAATTAGCCTCCTGCTCCGTAACGGCCTGGCTTAAGAAGAGAAATTTTGATCTGAGTTGTGCGTTGTAAGCTGAAGACTACCTGTACTACATTATGAGCTGGCAGCCATTTTCTTAGCGATTGCCCAGATTTTTGCATTCCAGATCTGGTAGTCCAGCTGTTCTTCAGCATTTTTTCTGGATGAAATCGGGAGGGGGGGGGAAATCCTTCACCTAGAAAAGCTGGTTTCTGGAAGGGCCAAGCGTGGGAATGGTCTGAGTAACCTTCTCCTTCCCATTTCCCAATTGGTGGTGACTAATGCTTGGTCATCAGGGGAGGAATTCTGCCTTTTTGTCTGACCTCTCAGCTATGCCTCCAGGAGTTTTAGGTTGAGGAAACACAGACCCAGATTCTCATGAAGGGAGACCTTCCCCGTTCAGGACCTGCCATAAATGATGTCAGCCCTGCTTGACTTCTTGATGGGGAGATTCAGGTTCTTCTTACCAGCTGGCTATGTCCATTCTTCTGTTGTATAGGAAGTCCTCAACTTACGACCACAATTGAGAGAAGAATTTCTGTTGTTTAAGCAGGGTGGTGGTTAAGTCAGGTTCAATCTTATGGCCTTTTTTACTACCTTGTTAAGTAAATCATTGCTATCTTGAAGTGAACCATGTGGTCATTAAGCAAATCTGACTTTCCCATTGACCTATTCTATTCTATTCTATTCTATTCTATTCTATTCTATTCTATTCTATTCTATTCTATTCTCAATAAAGATCCTATCGTATCCTATCCTATCCTATCCTATCCTATTCCATTCTCAATAAAGATTCCTATTCTATTCTATTCTATTCTATTCTATTCTATTCTATTCTATTCTATTCTATTCTATTCTATTCTCAATAAAGATCCTATCGTATCCTATCCTATCCTATTCTCAATAAAGATTTCTATTCTATTCTATTCTATTCTATTCTCAATAAAGATCCTATCGTATCCTATCCTATCCTATTCTCAATAAAGATTCCTATTCTATTCTATTCTATTCTATTCTATTCTATTCTATTCTATTCTATTCTATTCTCAATAAAGACCCTATCCTATCCTATCCTATCCTATCCCATTTCATTCCATTCTCAATAAAGATTCCTATTCTGTTCTGTTCTGTCCTGTCCTGTCCTGTCCTGTCCCATCCTGTCCTGTCCCGTCCCGTCCCGTCCCGTCCCATTCCATTCCATTCAATTCTATTATATTCTTAATAAAGATTCTGTTCTGTTCTGTTCTGTTCTGTTCTATTCTATTCTTTGCAGCTGGACTTTCTTTGTTTTTCCTTGAAGACCTTTCACTTTTCCTCCAAGTAGCTTCAGAACCGAAAAAGCTGTCAACGCTAAAGTTCCTCCCATTAGAGAGCCATCTGCTTGTTCAAATCTCAGGGGCTTGGAGAGTAATCTTGCCCATATGCCCATCTTAAGGGCAAGTGGCAAGCTGATAAACGCACCGGGAACATCTATGACAAAAGCTTCTTGGATGAGAAGCGAAATGTCTTCAAGGAAAAACAAAGCCCAGTTGTCTTTTGAAGAAGCACCTTTGGGACAATTACTTTGGTTAGCTTAGGAATGGAAATTTTGGATTCAGTCATGGTCACACGCAGAGGACTCTACCTGTAGCTGCCAAAAAAGATGAACAGAGTGCTAGGCTGCATTAACAGAGGGATAGAATCAAGATCACGTGAAGTATTAATACCACTTTACAAGGCCTTGATAAGGCCACACTTGGAATACGGCATCCAGTTTTGGTCACCACGATGTAAAAAAGATGCCGAGACTCTAGAAAGAGTGCAGAGAAGAGCAACAAAGATGATTAGGGGACTGGAGGCTAAAACATATAAGGAACGATTGCTGGAATTGGGGATGTCTACTTTAACAAAGAGAAGGACGAGGGGGGACATGATAGCAGTGTTCCAGTATCTCAGGGGCTGCCCCAAAGAAGAGGGAGTCAAGCTATTCTCCAAAGCGCCGGAAGGCAGGACAAGAAGCAACGGGTGGAAACTAATCAAGGAGAGAAGCAACCTAGAACTAAGGAGAAACTTCCTGACAGTTAGAACAATTAACCAGTGGAACAACCTGCCTCCAGAAGTTGTGAATGCTCCAACACTGGAAGTTTTTAAGAAGAGACTGGACAGCCATCCTGTCCGAAATGGTATAGGGTTTCCTGCCTGAGCAGGGGGTTGGACTAGATGACCTCCAAGGTCCCTTCCAACTTTATTATTATTATTATTATACTGTAGGGAGGGAGAGATCAGAGGGGAGACATACGTATATATTTTTTATTTTGAACAAAGACCAGTTTGAGGCAGCGAGTGAGGCAGCTGCTGAAGAGTTGCAGGTCTGTCGGAAGAGGGTCAGCCGAAGCACAAATAACCCGTTTCCCATCATCTCTTGCCAAACTGCACTAGGAACCAGCAGGCTTTTGTTAGGAGTCCTTGGGAAGGGGTTCAAGGGTGGCTCTTAACAGGAAGAAGCTTCAAAACAATAGAAGATGCGATGGGCCGGGTGGGTGAACGATGACATTTCTGTAGGGCTTTTCATCTCAAAGGGGAATCTGTAAACACAATTGCAAACTTGGTTACTTTATGCTCTTTATAAACATCTTTAATGTATCTTTGTGTGTGTGTGTGTGTGTGTTGTTTTGGAGGAATAAACAAAATATTAGTTAAAAGGCCTCCACAGTTTGTTTATCGTCTGTGGGCCATAAACAGTGCNCCTTGAAGCGCACTCGGAAGGCCACAGGCAGCCAGTGCAGCTCGCGCAGCAGCGGCGTTACATGGGAGCGACGAGTCACTCCCATCACCGCCCGCGCGGCCGCATTCTGGACTAACTGGAGCCTCCGAGTGCTCCTCAAGGGGAGCCCCATGTAGAGAGCATTACAGTAGTCCAGGCGGGAGGTGACAAGAGCATGGGTAACTGTGCGCAAGGCATCCCGGTCCAGAAAAGGCCA
Source organism: Protobothrops mucrosquamatus (assembly GCF_001527695.2). Taxonomy (NCBI): domain Eukaryota; kingdom Metazoa; phylum Chordata; class Lepidosauria; order Squamata; family Viperidae; genus Protobothrops; species Protobothrops mucrosquamatus. The sequence goes on along the minus strand of NW_015390277.1, from coordinate 11,599 downwards.
CAACTGGCGTACCAGGCGAACCTGATAAAACGCCCCCCTGGCCACGGCCGTCAACTGGTCTTCCAGTGTCAGCCGTGGATCCAGGAGGATGCCCAGATTGCGCACCCTCTCCGAGGGGGCCAGAATTTCGCCCCCTATAGTCAGCGATGGAGTCAGCTGACCATACCTGGGAGCCAGCAGCCACAGCCACTCAGTCTTGGAAGGGTTGAGCCTGAGTCTGTTTCTTTTGCCTCCTCGTTTCTCCTAGTTTTCAAGACAAATGATTAATCAGAGACGCATTTTCCTGTGAATTTTGGAATCACTGGATTAGATGGTAGAAGCTAAACTTTCACTTCTTGTCATCCATGATTGCAGGCTGGAATAGTGAGGTCAGGGGTAGGCAACCTTGGCTCTTTTATGACTCGTGGACTTCAACTCCCAGAATTCCTGAGCCAGCATGGCTCAGCTTGGAAACCTCTCCCTTTCCCCTCGGCATGGCTGGCTCAGGAATTCTGGGAGTTGAAGTCCACGAATCATAAAAGAGCCAAGGTTGCCTACCCCTGAGCTAGATGATACAATCCAGGGACCCAAATTTGAAAGCTCTTTTTAAAAAAACTGCTGAAGCTGCTGAGTATCAATTCTATCCCTCTTTGCAGATGCGGGGTTATAAAATGTGTTAATTACTTTCTCTTGGCATTTATTGGAATACTGTAATGGTCTAAAATGCTCCAGCATTTATTGCTATCTGCCATTAACTCCCTAAAGCATTTCATGGCCACAATTAGATATGGATTTGCAAAACAGGGGCTTGGATCCATAGATTTGCAAAAAAAAAGCAATTTGCAAAAAAGTGGTTAGATTACACAGTTGCCAAAAGCATCGTTGTAACCTCAATTATCCATTGTTAAAAAAAAAGACAAAAAAAGGAAGACCATTCCTTTCTGGGGGAGTATGTGATAGAATCTATAAATCTTTTCTTTTTTGTACTGCAAGATTACAAAGTTTGTTTTTAGGAAATCAGGTGAAACATTGCATTAGCACTAAGTCCAAATGTGAGAGGTAACATTAAGGAAAATAGGCATTTTCATTAAAAGAGCAAAAAAAGAACTGTGTGAAAAATGCAAAACCAATCTAAGTGGAAGAAGGCAAGAGGAATGATGGACGGCCAACTTTTTAAGAGCCACATAAACATAAAGGATGTAAGTTAGCCTAGCCATGTATTGAACTTAGGCTGTATGTCAAGAAGATGGGCCACTATGTTAAGCTCACGTAGACTCAATATAATGATATACAGCAGTGATGGCGAACCTTTTAGAGACCGAGTGCCCAAACTGCAACCCAAAGCCCACTTATTTATCGCCGGGTGCCAGGTGGGCGTGGCCCACTGGGTGGGCATGGCTGTGGTGGTCATGGCAGATTGGGTGGGTGTGGCCAAGGTGGGTGTGGTCACCTCAGTGTTGCTCGTGGGGAGGGATGCCTGTGGGGGGTGGGCAGGGTTGGGGGAGATCCAGGGAGTCTCTGGCAGGTGGGGTGGTAGGCAGGAAGCTCGTCCTGTGGGGTAAGGTGAGGCAGGGTGGGGTTGCCATTGCCATGGGGCAAGGCAAGAGCCTGGGCAGCTGCTGCCTGACACCATTGGCCCCCGCACACAGAGGCCAGCGAGCACATGGAGGCCGACGGTGTCTGTCGGCAGCCACAGCCTGCTGGCCCCTCAACAGGTGCACACTGGGGCTCTGCAGTTCGCCGCCAACAGTTCAAATAAGCCGCCTCTGAGCTGGATGGCTGACCGACAGCTGAGGAGGCAATGCAGTGTGTCGTGCCCGGGAAAAGGAGAGCATGCGAGGCCAGGACGGATGGGACGGGGGGGGGGGAGGGAAACCAGCCATGTCATGATGCATCTGGCTACGTGGGACCCTGTCGAGTTAGCAGGCGGCTGGTTGAAGAGGGACAGTTGCCATCTCCGGGGCATGGTGCACGTGCCCACAGAGAGGGCTGTGAGTGCCGCCTCTGGCACCTGTGCCATAGGTTCGCCACCACTGATATACAGTGTACATGAAGGCAGGCCGTATTTNGCCTGTGGGGGGTGGGCAGGGTTGGGGGAGATCCAGGGAGTCTCTGGCAGGTGGGGTGGTAGGCAGGAAGCTCGTCCTGTGGGGTAAGGTGAGGCAGGGTGGGGTTGCCATTGCCATGGGGCAAGGCAAGAGCCTGGGCAGCTGCTGCCTGACACCATTGGCCCCCGCACACAGAGGCCAGCGAGCACATGGAGGCCGATGGTGTCTGTCGGCAGCCACAGCCTGCTGGCCCCTCAACGGGTGCACACTGGGGCTCTGCAGTTCGCCGCCAACAGTTCAAAGAAGCCGCCTCTGAGCTGGATGGCTGACCGACAGCTGAGGAGGCAATGCAGTGTGTCGTGCCCGGGAAAAGGAAAGCATGCGAGGCCAGGACGGATGGGACGGGGGGGGGGGGGGGAAACCAGCCGTGTCATGATGCATCTGGCTACGTGGGACCCCGTCGAGTTAGCAGGCGGCTGGTTGAAGAGGGACAGTTGCCATCTCCGGGGCATGGTGCACGTGCCCACAGAGAGGGCTGTGAGTGCCGCCTCTGGCACCTGTGCCATAGGTTCGCCACCACTGATATACAGGCTTGTCCAAAGTAGAGAGTTCTAACTTCAGAGTTTTTGCAACCAATGAGTACTTTGTCCTTTGTACTTTGTATGAAGGTTTTATGCTGCATCAGAATGTATGTCCAGTGGGGGGGAAAAAACCAAGGAGATCAAATGTGCAGTTATTTGTTTTAAACTAGGAAGAGCAATCATAAGTGTTGAAGCTTATAGATTTGAGGATTGAAGTTCATGGACAAGGCAGACTTCAGTACGTGAAGGGTGTTCCTCCTCCTCCTCCTCCTCCTCCTCCTCCTCCTCCTCCTCCTTCCAAACCCCACTCTCTTCTAGCACTGATGATGTTACCTAGCAATAGCACTTAGTCCAGTGGTGGCAAACCTATGGCACGTGTGCCAGAGGTGGCACTCAGAGCCCTCTCTGTGGGCACCCATGCCATTGCCCCAGCAGAGTTCGCCAGAGTAGCGAGCATGTGGCGTTTGGAAGCAACGGGGCAGGAAGTGAGCGAGCAAGCGGGGTTGGCCCCCTGGGGATGCCCCAGAGATGGTGAGGGACTGGTCCCTGTCAACCTGGTCTTAGCTCACCCACCCTGCCACGCCCAGCCAGTCTGCCGTGACCATCACAGCTGTGACCACCGCAGCCATGCCCACCCAGTGGGCCACGCCCCCACTGAGAACACCACAATGCTGATGCGGCCCTGGCACTTTGCAATAAATAAGTGGGTTTTGGGTTGCAATTTGGGCACTCGGTCTCTAAAAGGTTCGCCATCTCTGACTTATATACTGCTTCACAGTGCTTTACAGCCCTCTCTAAGCTGTTTACAGAGTCAGTATATTGCCCCCAACAATCTGGGTCCTCATTTTACCGACCTCGGAAGGATGGAAGGCTGAGTCAACCTTGAGCCAGTGAGAATCGAACTGCCAAACTGCTGGCTGCCGGTAGTAAGCAGAAGTAGCCTGCAGTACTGCATTCTAACCATTGTGCCACCAAGGTTCATAGTTACGGTAATGAAATATCTGCAAGAAAACCACCAAGTGGAAAGAACACCAAGGACCCCATAGTCATTGTTCTCCTCCTCCTCTTCCTCCTCCTCCCCCTCCTCCTTTCTCCTTTTCCATCTCTTCTCCTCCTTCTCCATCCCTCCTCCTTCCCCCCTCCTCCTCCATGTTTCAGGCACAAACAAGCAGAATCAAACTAGCTACTTTATTGTTCTCTGCCTGTTTCACAGGACTCTCCCCTTGCCCTCTTGTGTCTACGTAAGGAGTCTAGACTAATTCCCTGTTTGATCCCTCCTTCTAAGTGGGATGGTTGCTCTCCAGCATAACACATGTATAGAAAGTAATGATGGTATTTTGATAAGTATAATGATTAGAGTGGGGTTGGCATATCCTACTCCAAAATATACTGTACATTAGTGTGTTGCTTCAGCTTCCTTTGCTAATTCTACTTCTGCCCTCTTAACCCTCAAGTTGAAACAAGTAGTTGTACAAGACATGGCCTTTTCAGTTATCTCACCCAGACATCAAAACTCACTTCCTCGGGACTCTTATTTTTAGCTTTCCAACACTCCATAAAAACCTTCGGGGGGGGGGCGTTCAGTCCAAATGTATCAGTAACCACTTTGAAGTTTCTAAGTTCCTTACTTGGTCCCCAGCTCTTAGTTTAGGAATCTCTTTTGCCTTTTAACTATGACCTGTTTTTGTTAGCAGCAGGCATCTTGAAATTTTTATCTTTGTGAACAGTTTTTGATGTTCCAGTGAGAAAGGCAGTGGACACATTTCACATAAATGAAGTTTAAACAGGAATAAACTGCTGGTGTTTCTGCCATGGAAATCCTGCTTGGTGTAGTACGTCTGGGTTTTATAATGGGGTCTGGCCTGGTGCAACTTAAGGGTCTCTCTGTTGAGTGAAGAATGGGCCTAGAGGCACTCAAATTGTGGTCCTCAATCAGCGGCAAGTTCTAATATAGCTGTAGAACCGCTTCACAAGTTAAAATAAATAACAGGGACAACATCTTTTCCCATTATTTCCAATTGGGAAATCAAATATGGTGTTCCTTGGTGTTCCCTGAACGTGCCTGTTTTCTTGCAGACCTCTCATTACCTGCCTAGGTAATATCATCAGTGCTAGAAGACAATGGGGTTTGCTGTCTGTAGCATGCCCTGCCTAGATTGGTTGGAAGGGAGGAAGGAAGGAAGGGAGGAAGGAAGGAAGGAAGGAAGGAAGGAAGGAAGGAAGGAAGGAAGGAAGGAAGAAAGAAAGAAGTGGTGGGATTCAAAGAGGTGAACCACTGGTTCTCTGTGTGTATGCCGCTTCCGGAAGTCCATTCTGGGCCTGGGCAACAAAAAAATTAGCTACCGGTTCTGCCGAAGTGGTGCGACCCGGCTGAATCCCACCGCTGGACGTGGTCTTTTCACTAGTTCCTTGAGCGGGGCCTTGTTTTCTGCTCCTCAATTGTTTATCCAAATTCTCAAGCTGGGCTACAAGAAAAGTCGTTCGGGCTAAATAAGACGACGAGGCCTGTCAACTCTTTTCATTCCAGGCAAGAGTTTTGTGTGGAGAAGGAGTGCTTCTTTATCTCCATTTCCAATAATGCCACTTTTTGTATATTTTGTTCTCAGGTTGCTATCCTTGTCCAGGGCCAAATATGAACCCCATAGCTCTAGGAAGCCGGTGGCTGGCCTATGCGGAAAACAAGGTAAGGAATCAATTCTAATTTTGTTACTGATTTAAATCTGACTTTCTCTCTCTCTCTCTCTCTCTTTCTCTGAAATAGTAGGAAATATTTGTAGCTCGGGGTTTTGGATTTTGTCTGTGGTTTGTTCTCCAAGCTTGTTTTAATATAATTCCTCAACGTTTCGTTACCAAACTAAGTAACATCCTCAATGGGATTTTCTTGTCCTATTCTCTTGAGCTCATAAGTGTCTTGTGTGCCAGTGTGATCAATTGTTTGGAACCATATCTGAATTCTGAGCAGCTGACTGGGTCTCTGGTTGATTGGCACTTTGAATGGTCTGGGTTTTTTATATATTGATATATTGGACCTAAATCAATATGGTGTCAACTACTCCTTTGGTGGAATATCAAGTCTCAATAAGTATACGCCCATATAATTTTGAAATAATAGGAAATATTTCTAGCTCTGGTTTTAGTCTCTCTCTCTCTCTCTCTCTCTCTCTCTCTCTCTCTCTCTCTCTCTCTCTCTCTC
>NW_015390277.1:0-5730 GCF_001527695.2 Protobothrops mucrosquamatus | reverse complement strand
CTCTCTCTCTCTCTCTCTCTCTCTCTCCCTCTCTCTCTCTCTCTCTCCCTCTCCCTCTCTCTCCCCCCCCCTCTCTCTCTCACACACACACACACACTCACACACTCACAAACACACGGATGTGGCAGAAAAAGAACATGTGTAAGGATGGTTGACTTCCAAATAGTCTCCTTAATGTTTTTATTATGAGTACTGTAGTTTACGTTCATTGCAGTACATCAGGGCGGTGTAATCTGAAGTCCCGGTGCTTCAGGGGCCTCTGTAAACTTGGACGGAATCCCCCTAATGGGAAGGAAAGACTTCCCAGAAGTAGGTTTGAGAAATTCATGAATCACATCTCTTACAAAACTATTAATAGCTGCTTGGACTGATAAAAGAGAGAAAAAGAAATATTTGTTCCAGTTGCTTTCCTGCCTCTGTTTGCTTGTATGGACTCATTTGCTGGCACGGTCTCGCCTGCCTTGCCCAGGACAATCTGGCTGGAGGAGAGAATGCAGCAATAAACAGGACTTTCTTACACAAACTCACACACGCACACAGAGGGGGTGGTGGTGATGTAAAAATAAGTATTTTGTTAAGATGGTAATCGTAGAGGCCTGATTGAAGATGTCCTTGAGTATCTGCTCTTGCTATAATCTAACTCTTCGACTTACCATCTTGAATATATAACAGAAGCTTCCTTCTTTTTTTTATATATTCAAGATGGACAGTATATAATAATAATAATAATAATAATAATAATAATAATAATAATAATAATAATAATAATAATAATAATAATAATAATAAAGTTGGAAGGGACCTTGGAGGTCATCTAGTCCAACCCCCTGCTCACGCAGGAAACCCTACACCATTTTGGACAAATGGCTGTCCAGTCTCTTCTTAAAAACTTCCAGTGTTGGAGCATTCACCGCTTCTGGAGGCAGGTTGTTCCTCTGGTTAATTGTTCTCACTGTCAGGAAGTTTCTCCTTAGTTCTAGGTTGCTTCTCTCCTTGATTAGTTTCCACCCGTTGCTTCTTGTCCTGCCTTCAGGCACTTTGGAGAATAGCTTGACTCCCTCTTCTTTGACGGAGCCCCTGAGATATTGGAACACTGCTATCATGTCCCCCCTCGTCCTTCTCTTCATTAAACTAGACATACCCAATTCCAGCAACCATTCTTCATATGCTTTAGCCTCCAGTCCCCTAATTATCTTTGTTGCTCTTCTCTGTTATGTATATATAGGGGTGTGGGTCTATACATATGTTGTATATAGTATGTTTAGGTGTGTGTCGTGTATGTGTTTCATTTTGAGAGCGGGCAACTAAATTTCATTTTTGATGTGTGCCATTGGGCCCACAGTGAAAAAATGACAGCAAAGGTTATCTTGTCTTGTCTTGTCTTACTACCACAACCAAGCCCCAAATTTGCATTGCTAAGCGAGACAGTGGTTAAGTGAAGTTTTGCCCCATTTTACAACCGTTCTTACCACAGGCATGAAGTGAATCACTGCCGTTGTTCAGTTAGGAACATCCTTAAGTGAATCTGGCTTCCCCGTTGACTTTGCTCGTCAGGGGGTCACAAAATGTGATCACCTCACCTGTCATAAATACATGCCAGTTGCCGAACCTCTGACTTCTGACATGACCATGGGGATGCCGCAAAGGGCACAACTGTGAAAAACAGTCATAGGTCACTTTTTTCAGTCCTGTGGTTAGGATCACTAAATGAACCGTAGTCGAGCACTATGTCAACGCTGCTAACATCGGATGTTTTTGCATTGACATGTAGCCATCTTTTCCCTTTTGCTTTTAGATGATGCTGGGAGGGAAATGTAGCCATCTTTTCCCTTTTGCTTTTAGATGATGCTGGGAGGGGGGGTGTGAACGAGAGTCTAGCTAGACATAACAACACTAAACCTAGGGTGAGAATCAAGGTTATTGTAACCAGAGCTGATAAGGAATTGGCGGGCTGGAGAACTGGAGAGGAAGCCCGCAATTCAAGCTAATTGGGGAATGTGATTTATGACTGTTAATTGGAGGAGGGAATTGTGCTTTGATACTATGTGCTCAGGGGAGGGAAATTCAGTTTTTGGCTTCGATTATGCAGTGCCAATATTATGCTATTTGAATAAAAGATTCTTTAAGGTAAACAATGCCTCGAAGTTCTTTTGAAGAGTTTCATCTGTCGGAACCATGACACACTACTTGCAGTGGGGTGGAGGGGTGGATGGGAGGGTCTTCCCGAGGGGTCTGCTGTCTCGTTGGCTTGACCTAATGCCAATTCTTTCTTCTTGCAGCTGATTCGATGCCATCAGTCCCGGGGTGGAGCTTGCGGAGATAACATTCAGTCCTACACCGCTACAGTCATCAGCGCAGCCAAAGTGAGTGGATCGGGAGCCCTTTCAGTGGCTTGCACGGCAATGTACTTTTTATTTAAAAGTAGTTTTTATACTGACTTTCATTCTAGGGTTGCGTACACCCAAAAAACATTTATTGAAGTTGCATAACTCCCCTTTCCTCAAAAGAGATCTAGGCCAAAATAAGAAAACTGCAGGTTCTGTAACAATAAAATACAAAAAAAACCTCCTGTAACAATAAAATACAAAAAAAAAGTCAAACAAGTTAAGGCATTTTCACATAATGATGATGATGATGATGATGATGATAAAGTTGGAAGGGACCTTGGAGGTCATCTAGTCCTGCTCAGGCAGGAAACCCTACACCATTTTGGACAAATGGCTGTCCAGTCTCTTCTTAAAAACTTCTAGTGTTGGAGCATTCACCGCTTCTGGAGGCAGTCTTCTGCCTGTTTGTCCTACATAGTGGTTGCTGCAGTCCTTACGTTGTATGTTGTAGATGCTTTCTTTTTTTCTTCTTCTGTGGTTGCTGGGTCTTTTATAATAATGATAAAGTTGGAAGGGACCTTGGAGGTCATCTAGTCCAACCTCCTGCTCAGGCAGGAAACCCTATACCATTTCGGACAAATGGCTGTCCAATCTCTTCTTAAAAACTTCCAGTGTTGGCGTATTCACTGCTTCTGGAGGCAGGTTGTTCCACGGGTTAATTGTTCTAACTGACAGGAAATTTCTCCTTAGTTCTAGGTTGCTTCTCTCTTTGGTTAGTTTCTACCCGTTGCTTCTTGTCCTGCCTTCAGGCGCTTTGGAGAACAGCTTGACTCCTTCTTCTTTGAGGCAGCCCCTGAGACATTGGAAGGCTGCTATCCTGTCCCCCCTCGTCCTTCTCTTCATTAAACTAGACAGACCCAATTCCAGCAACCGTTCCTTATATGCTTTAGCCTCCAGTCCCCTAATCATCTTTGTTTCCATCCGTTGCTTCCTGTCCTGCCTTCAGCTGCTTTGGAGAACAGCTTGACTCCCTCTTCTTTGGGGCAGCCCCTGAGATACTGGAAGACTTCCATCATGTCACCCCTGGTCCTTCTCTTCGTTAAACTAGACATGGTTGGAACTTCAATGTAGCTGTGCTTTTTTATAAAATGGGGATTTTCGACTTAAATCCAATGTTCACTCCCAAAATGGTTATCCAGAAACCCACAGGCACGGCAGGAGCCCAGCCCCGGCAGAGCCGGTGGTCAGGCACGATCAAGGCTGAAACAACATCTGGAGGGCCACCATTTTGACATAAATATAAATGTGAATGAAGAAATATATATTTTCACAGCATGATGATATATGCCTGTAAAAAAAAAAAATTCACGTCTCTGAATATGGAAATCCTACGGAAAACATCTGGGTAAGATTAAAGAGTAAAAAGTGGTACCTCTGCGGGCATCAGCTGCAGGCCACCTACCCAGAGAGAAGACGTGGAGGGTGGCTTTTGAAATCCTAGCCCAAATACAGGTAGTCCTCGACTTAACGACCACAATTGACCCCAAAACCTATGTTGCTATACCAGACAGTTGTTAAGCGAGCTTTGTTCCATTTTACGACCTTTCTTGTCACAGTTAGTAAGTGAATCACTGCAGTTGTTAAGTTAGGAACACGGTTGTTAAGTGAATCTGGCTTCCCCATTGACTTTGCCTGACAGAAGGTCGCAAAAGGGAATCGTATGGCCCTGGGACTCTGCAACGGTCATAAACATGAGTCAGCTGCCAAGCTTCCGAATTTTGATCGCGTGACCACGGGGGATGCTGTGATGGTCATAAGTGTGAAAACGGTCGTCAGTCACTTTTTCAGTGCTGCTGTAACTTCGAATGGTCACTAACTGAGGACTACCTGTATTCAGAAACGACTAGAAATAGCGAGGATTGGGAAACCAGATAGAACTAGAAGGAGAGAAGCAACCTAGAACGAAGGAGAAATTTCCTAACGGTGAGAGCAATTATCCAGTGGAACTACTTGCCTCTAGAACAGTGTTGTGGGTGTTCCATCAATGGAGGCTTTCAAAAAAAGGCTGGACAACCATTTGCCTGAAATGGTATAAGGTAGTGGTTCTCAACCTTTTTAATGCCGCGACCCCCAACCGGTCGTAAGTCGAGGACTAAACCGGTCATAAGCCGAGGACTAAACCGGTCGTAAGTCGAGGACTACGCAACCGGTCGTAAGTCGAGGACTTTCCCTGCCCGGGAGCGCCGCGCATGCGTGGTTCCGCCCCCTGCGCCGGCCGAGGCGTAGCTGGCAAGCGGCAGAGACGGAGCAGGCCAACCACCAGCTGGCCCAGCTCAAGGGAGGTAAGGCACCCACCGGAAAAGGGGGAAAAAAATGGCGGACAGCCTTGCTTGGTGACCCCCGTGAAATGGTCAATCGACCCCAAATGGGGTCCCGACCCATAGGTTGAGAACCACTGGTATAAGGTCTCCTGCCTGAGCAGGGGTTGGACTAGAACAGGGGTCTTCAAACTTGGCCCTTTTATGACTTGTGGACTTCAACTCCCAGAATTCCTCAGCCAGCGTGCCTGGCTGAGGAATTCTGGGAGTTGAAGTCCACGAGTCATAAAAGGGCCAAGTTTGAAGACCCTTGCTCTACAGTCTGGTAGGAAAGTGTGACACACAGATCCATCGTTCAGGAATTCTGTTCTGGTGGTGGCCTTCTGTCAGGCATCCTTCAGTGGATTTTTGGACGGAGTAAAGGGTTAGATTAGGTAACAGCCCCTTCCAGCTCATTCCTTCTAAATTTATATCTGTAACTTCAGTTAAACACAAAGAAACATTGTCATTTAACTGCAAAAACGCTTCCCTTTCTGGGCTCCCGAAGCCACGCTTATTATAACTCCATCATTTTCTCACTTTCTGGGAGATGTCATGGCGGTTTGCAAGAAAGGGATTGAAAATTTGAAGTTTTCAATTGGTGGGCTTGACCGGCTTCTTCAAAAACCACCCACAGCAAAAGGCAGGGAATGTGCGCATTTCCTTCGAATAAACAAGCAACATTTTGAAAAGAAAAAAAAATGTATATCCCATAATGATGACTATGGATGCCAAGCAATCTTCTTTTAAATGTGCGGAGAAAAAACCCCACAAGTTTTATATCAGTCAAAAGAAATATGAATCTCTGTGTGTGTATTTTGGGGAGGGGGGAGGAATATGGAATCGTGTTACACAATTTGTTTTGTCATCTTTAATACGTTTTCTTAATGTCATGAATTCCAGCCACATATTTCATGTTACATAGTACATATCATGTTCCTTTCTCTCTGACTCGTTTTTCTAGCCATTGATAAAAATTGTCCCATGTTCTAAAGTATACTGAATCTTCTTTCTCTTTTATCTTCAAGGGTCAGTCTGTCCATTTC
>NW_015390276.1:76524-77743 GCF_001527695.2 Protobothrops mucrosquamatus | reverse complement strand
ATAACCCCCGTGGGGGGGATAGAAACATTACATCTGAGCGGTGAGATAAGGGGGAGGGAGAGGAAAGGAACTTGTGCACTCCGGACGGGGAGGATAGAAAGGGTTCCCCCCACCTGGAGGGCGGGGGTAGAGAATAGCTGCGATAAAAAGCGTAAAACACTTAAAGGGACCTCTTACATTGGAGTAGGCACCTTGCCTGTAACACGGCAGGAACAGCTGGGTCCATTAACACGTAGTAGGAGCCGGATGCAGGCGGTCAACGCTATATAAGGGTTTCTTCCAGACTGCTGTTTTAACGCCCTGATGATGTCAGATGGTTCTGACGAAAGCTTGGCTCATTAAATCTTTTTAAAAATTTTAAAATTTTATTCCTCTTGGTGCTCGGCTTTTATTTGCTTTTTATTATATATATATATATATATATATATATATGTATGTATGTATGTATGTATGTATGTATGTATGTATGTATGTATGTATGTAGGTCTTTGGTCATTCGGGTTCTCTCCCGCGTAAAATTGGAAGTGTCTTGGCGACGTTTCGACGAAGTCCCATTCATCATCTTCAGGCTGGTGTCTTCAGCTTCGTGCTTCTAGGAGTAATGTGTGATCGCAGCTGTTTCTTCCTTTTAACTTCCAGTGGGGTTTGAACTGATTGGGTGGGAGCTTGGCTGTGTTCTGATTGGGTGGAGGTGTGTTCTGATTGGTTAAGGAGCTTGGCTGTGCTCTGATTGGATGGGGGGTTGGCTGTGCTCTGATTGGCTGGGGGAGTGTTCTGTTTGGGTGGGGGCTTTGTTGTGCTCTGGTTAGTCTGAGTTGCAGGGGGATTTGAGATGGTGAGCTTCATTGCTGTTGTTTGGCTTCGTGTTCGTGGTCGTGCCACATCTTTATGGTGCGTGTCAGTTTGCTTCATGTATGGATTGGAGGGGTTTAAAGTGGCTAATGATGCAGCTGTGGACTGGCTTCTAGTTTGTGGTCGTGCTTCATCATCTGTGTGGGTTTGGGTTTGCTTTTTGCGTGGATGTGTGGTTTTCGTGAGTGTGGGTCTGGTGTCATTCTTTGTGTTAGGGACTCGTTTGCCAATAAGGGCGGGTTTCCAAATGGCTGGTAGGCGGGAGGTATCATCTCGTTTATTCATGCTGTGTGGGCGTTTTTCTATCTCGATGGCTTCTCTGATTATTCTGTTGTTAAAGTGTTCAGTTTTGGCAATAGTTCTGGTC
>NW_015390276.1:69680-72943 GCF_001527695.2 Protobothrops mucrosquamatus | reverse complement strand
CATGGACTGACATTTTGAGCCCTGAGGACGTCAGCAGGTGGCTGACGAAAGCTAGGCGTTTTAATTGGTTTTATTAGTAGTTTTAGTAATTTTAACATTAAACCAAAAATTTTTTACCACATTCCCTGGTGCTCGTGTGTTTTTCACTGTTTTAATATGGAATTACCCAGGGATCACATTTTTAAAGAAATTTTTGATACATATATATATATATATATACTGCTAATAACATTAAAACTAAAAACGTGACTCCTGGGTATAATCATCTTCAAATCAATAAAATGTGAGCACCAGGAGTATAATAAACTAAAAAAGTTTAATAACACAAATACACACCAAGCTTTCGTCGGAATCTTCCAACATCGTCAGGGCTAAATGCCAGTCCATGGGAGAGTCCCTTTATAGGTAACCCGTCGTCTGCGCACGGCTCCTGGATCTTGTCACCGGTCCCAACTGATTGGGCTGCGCCTTAATTACAGCTTTCGCGCCGGTGACTAATCTTTTCTTGCCTCCCCTGCCTACATGTGTGATGCTGCTAACTATCTCCGCATGTGGCCTTGGGTCCGGTGAACTCTCCCCCCCCTTTTTTTTGGTCATTCAGACTCGCCGTATCTCTCAATTCCTCCCCCCTCTCACCCTCCTTCCTTCCCTGTGCTGGTGGTCTTGCTGCACCACGTTCCCTGTCCCCCTCCTCTTTTCCACTCTCCTCACTTACATGCCAGTTGTTATCCCTTGTTCTATGGGGCCACTTTACCACCCTCTCATCCCCTCTCTTTACTTCCATTCTCCCCTCTTCTACATCCACACGACCCTCGCTCTTCACGTTGCTGTCCCGTGTCTCCTCCATTTCTTCCCTCCCCCCGTCTCCGATGCTTACAATCTCCGTGCTAACCCAGCCGCCACCCCCGCCCTCGTCCGGTGGCCCTATTGCGACGTGTTCTCTATCCTCTTCCTCTTTTCCCTGCCCCTCATTTACATACCAGTTGTTAACCCTTGTTCTATGGGGCCGCCTCTCCCCCCTCTTGTACCCTCGCCTTACCTCCATTCTCCCCTCTTCTACATTCATACACCCATCGTTCATAAAGTTGTTATCCCGTGTCTCTTCTGCTTCCTCCCTCCCTCCGTCTCCGATACTTGCAACCTCCGTACTAGCTCGGGCGATCACGCCACCTTCGTCTCCCTTTCCATGTACCTCTCCTACGTTCCTATTTCTATGGGGTTGCACTTCCAATCCCTCCATTTCCCTTTCATCCACTCGGTCATCCCCATGGTTACTAGCCCAGTCGAACACCCCCATAGTTGTTAGTCGGTCATTCCCACCGTTACTAGTCCATCCAGACCCAATTTTCCTCCTCCCCCCACTTTCGATGTTCTCAGTCTCCGTATCGTCTCCAGACTTCCGAATGCCACTCCGTTGCTCTCGTTGGTGCGGGCGGGTCGTCATCGAGTGGTGAGCCGGTCCGGTCGCCCTCTTGTCCCTTAGGTACCTCCGGGTCGCTGTTGCTCCGAGTCGGCCCCTCCCCTTGCCCTCAGCCCCTTCATGTTTCCGCATCTCATCCTCTGCCTGGGTGCCCCAAAAACCATCAGTACGGCAAACCGGAGTCTCTCTCGGGGATGCTCTTTCTCTCCGACTCCCCAGGGGGTGCGGCGAGGCCTCCAATACACTAGTCACCGATCTTTCGTCTGCCAGCGTCCTCCTTGCTTCCTGGGTGGGGGGGGTCTCTAGGACGCTGGTCGTTCTTCAGTTGGCTGCCCATATGTGACCCAGCCTTTTCCAGTCGTTTCGGGAGGCCTGGGGGGGTCTTTGGTTCGCTGGCCGCCACTCTTCCATCCCGCTGCGGCTCCCTTTCCTCCCGGGAGTGTACAGGTGCGCCCAGGGCGGGGGGGTTCTTCACCTGTTGGTCATGGACGGGATTCCCCCGTGCCCCCTGAAGCGTCTGGGAAGAGTGACATCACCCACGAACACCCAGGTGGGGTGCAGCCAACGGTCGAGGGACCCCTCCGCCTCAGGAGCAGGCATGCACTCCCAAACAGCAAGGAGACTGTTGGGCGGCGAAAGAGCGGCAACCAGCGGGCCAGGGACCCCCCCCCCCGGGCTTCCCAAAGCGTCTAGGGGAAACAATATCCCCGAGAGGAGGAACAACAGTCAGACGGGACCGACGGACAGCTGCAACTGAAACCTTGGGCGGCCGGACTGATGACGTTTGGGATATCCCCGCTGATAGTAGCTTGCAGGGACACGTAGATGACGGGGACGACGAGAAGAGTCGGTTCAAGGCAACGACGGATCGACCGCACCCAAAAAGGGGGAGGGTGGCTGCACCAGCTTACCCCACAGGGACTGCCTGACTGCGCCAACGGGAGCCACGGAGTGGCGTTAGAGGCGCTCATGGTGATACGGAGGTTGTGAACACCAGAAATGGGGGGAAGGGGAAAGCAGATGCTAGACGGGATTGCAACTATAAGAACGGTGATCAGGTGAATGGAGGAGGGAGTCTGGAGGGTGCAAATCAGTGGAGGGCGCTAGGTGCGCAACCCCGCAGGAGAAGAGATGACAACTGGGGTGTGAATGAGGGGTATGAAAAGGAAGAAGGGGGAGGAGGAGGAGAATGTATCGTAGTAGGACAGCCCGGACAAGGGGGGAGTGAGTGCGAGAGGGGAGGACAGCTGAGGGATACGGAGGTCCTGCCCAACCAAAAAAGGGGGGGAGAGAGCTTCCTCAACTCAGGACTATACAAGGGGAGAATGAGTAGCAATATATATGCAAGCAGGAGAGGCAGGAGAGGTGCTGCCATCGATACGGAAGTTACAACTAGAGTGCAACTTAACCAATTAGGACCGGTGACGAGGTCCAGGAGCCGCGTGCAAACGGCATCCTGCCTATAAATGAACTCTCCCATTGACTAACATTGAACCCTGACGATGTCGGTAGCTTCTGACGAAAGCTTGGTGATTGGTGATTGTATTAAACTTTTTTAGTTTATAATATTCCTGATGCTCATGTTTTATTGGTTTTTCAGAAGATGAATATACCCAGGAATCATACTTTTATTTTTAACGTTATTATATATATATATATATATATTCCAAAATTTGAATTGCTAACAAAGAATTAAGGGAGTACTGGGATAGCTATTTCAAACCTTATTTGGTTTTCATCAGCCAGACATACCCTTCTGAGATTCGAACCTGGGCTGTCTGCATGTTAAGCAGAGGTGTTAGCCACTAGGCCACAGGCTCTTTCTCACTTTGTTAGCTACAAG
>NW_015390276.1:57185-69453 GCF_001527695.2 Protobothrops mucrosquamatus | reverse complement strand
TTTTAAATAGGGATAATTTTTAATGATTTTAATAATGTCACAGACTATAAATATTTGGTTTTAATTGGCTTTTATAGGGGAAATGTTGTGTTGTGTTGTTTGTGTTGTGTTATTTTAATATGCTGTGAGCCGCCCTGAGTCCCGTGGGGAGAAGGGCGGCATATAAATTATGAAAAATAAATAAATAAATAAATAAAATGAATGCTTTTTTCTTTTAGAGCACCCTGTCGGCCCAAATATGGGAAAGAGAAGTCTTTTGCCTGTATCAGCTCAACCTAGAGCCATCCACAGGCAGCAGTCGCTTAACTGCGACATCATAGCTAACTTTGTAGCTAACAAAGTGAGAAAGATCCTGTGGCCTAGTGGCTAACACCTCTGCTTAACATGCAGACAGCCCAGGTTCGAATCTCAGAAGGGTATGTCTGGCTGATGAAAACCAAATAAGGTTTGAAATAGCTATCCCAGTACTCCCTTAATTCTTTGTTAGCAATTCAAATTTTGGAACACATATGATGTCGCAGTTAAGCGACTGCTGCCTGTGGATGGCTCTAGGTTGAGCTGATACAGGCAAAAGACTTCTCTTTCCCATATTTGGGCCAACAGGGTGCTCTAAAAGAAAAAAGAAAAAAAAAGCATTCATATATATATATGTGTGTGTGTGTGTGTGTGTGTGTGTGTGTGTGTTATGTTCCTTTAAAAATGTTATAGGCTATTCACTAAATGTTTACAACCTTTATCAGTGTCAAGCTACAAATCTGGTATGTGTGTGTTCTTTTTTTTTCCCCAGCAAGCCTGTGGTTACGAGTTCACTAGCAAACTCCATCGAATGTACACAGACATGAGTGTTAGTGCAGATCTTAACAACAAATTCAACAACTTCATAAAAAATCAAGACATCATCGTAGATTTGGGAATTAGTTTTCAAATATATGTTCTTCAGGTACTGATAAAGAAATGTGTCCATTTGTGTTTTGATTTGTGTGTGTCCACACTTAGTGTATAATGTTGATTGTACAAAAACAAGTACGAGAGATGTAGAGTTCTCCTGTGGCATCTGCACTTCAGATATTATAGTGAGTATAGAGAATGGTCTTGAAGGACAGAGGGAAGATCCACCACAAAGGCAATGATCAATAAATAAGACTTGAGCCCAGGTTAAGAAAGTGGTTTATGAAAATGCCTCAGACAACCTCCCACTTAATTCTCATGAAGATAGAAAAGGGAGGAAGGGAAGCATATTCATAGAAGTAGTCCCTGATTTATGACCCATTTGTTTAGGTAGCGTTCAAAGTTATGATTGCACTGAAAAAGTGACTTATGACTGGTCTTCGCACTTACTACCATCACAGCTTACCTATATTCATGTGATCAAAATTCAGAGGCTTGGGAACTGTCATGTTTTTACAATGGTTGCAGTGTCCCAAGATCATGTGATTGCCATTTGCAACCTTCCCAGCCGGCTTCCAAAAAGCAAAGTCGATGGAATGAGCCGGATTTGCTTAATGACCATGGGGATTCACTTAACGATCATGACAAAAAGTCATAAATCAGGTGCAGTTGTGATGAATCATATGATGACTCAATTAATGGCCACATTGCTTAGTGATGGAAGTTCTGGTTCCAATTGTGGTTGTAAGTTGAGAGCTACCTATGCTTGCAAGATTCTGCGACTATACTGTTCTAAAAAAAGTAGTTTTTGGTCTGCTTGGTTTCTGTTTCTTAGTGTGGTCTACCTTTTAGGACAGACATGTCAAACACAAGGCCCGGGGGCCGGATGTGGCCTATGAAGTGGTTTCATGTGGCCCGCGAAGCCATCCTGGAAACAGTGAGGGAACGGCCCCCGCTGCCTTGGCTCTAGCCCAGGCCGGCCAGGAGCCAATGTGCAATTTTGTGGTGGCCATCTATGCTGAAACACATTCAGTCTTAGCTCCACAAGGCCGTCTAGAAATAGTGAGGAACCAGCCCCTGCCGCGTCAGCCCACGCCCCCTGGGTGCATGCTGGGGAGGTGTCACCCTTTGTGAGGAATGAAGAAATGGACCATGCCTTGGTGCTTGCCCCGGTCCCACCCCCTTCTGCCAGACACCCCCAGATCTGTCCCACTGCTGCCCAGCCTTCCACAGGCACCCTTGACGCGAACAATGTAGAGCTGGCCATGCCCACCCAGTAGGCCACACCCACTCCAGCCACGCCCACCCAGTAGGCCGCACCCACCCTGGCCACACACCCCCGCCCCCCCGCAATGCTGATGCGGCCCTCAATGAAATTGAGTTTGACACCCCTGTTTTAGGACTACCTGCTTTCAGAATATTTTTTTCTGTTATAGCCAGCCTCCAACTTTTTATGACCATTGAGCAGAGTACATCTTGTTAGGGCTGTCCCCCCTCCCCCCCATCTTCAGTTTACATTTTTCTAAGGCATTTTGTCAACATGTACAAACATTGATTGATACCGGTAGCTCCTTTTTGAGTGGTCCCCATTTTGATTGCATTACATTTTGATACCCGAGTTTACTGATAATGTATGATGAAGAGCAAACATTCACTGAATGTAAATCCTGAATATTTTGTAATTTCTTGTACACAAATTTGCTTTCTATAGCAGCTTTTTCTATTTTATACAACTTCATCAGTAACGCAGACCATTATTCACAAAAGTGTTAATGCAGAAGCATCTGTATGGATGAGTTGGAGTCAATTCTGCAAGAAAATTATGGGAAGCTGCAAAAAGAATATCAGACAGCAGCAGCCCAAAATCTCTTGTGACATATTTGTGACATGCTTGGAAGCACCATCTATAGTGCTGATTTTCATAT
The DNA here is from genome assembly GCF_001527695.2 of Protobothrops mucrosquamatus. NCBI lineage: Eukaryota > Metazoa > Chordata > Lepidosauria > Squamata > Viperidae > Protobothrops > Protobothrops mucrosquamatus. The sequence continues at coordinate 66,640 of NW_015390276.1, read as the reverse complement.
TGTCCATGACTGCTTTTGTCAAGATGAGAAACTCAGTTAAATGCTTTATATTTGTGACTAGTTAAGACCCTGGAGAGAAAGGTAAAGTAGTAAAAGACCTTTAGCAGCTAGTAGGGAAGTGGACATAACTTTCAGCCTGCAGACATAGTGTGATTGTTCCCTTAATGCAGGGGTGTCAAACTCAATTTCATTGAGGGCCACATCAGCATTATGGTTGCCCTCAAAGGGCCAGTTGCTGTCCCCTTCTCTCCCTCAGGCTTTCACCACAGAAGCCTCTCCTCCCTATCACCTTCTCTCCCCCACTTCTCCTCCTTCCCGCCAAAACCCCTCCTTTTATATCCTCTCCTCTCCTCCCCCATGTGTTCACTCACTGCTTTGCTGGCCTTTTCACCAGCACTCATCAGCTGGAGCTGCATGCACTGATTCTGGGGTCCCCGCCAAGCACCAGCAACACCGCAGCTCCAGCTGACTCTCCCCCAGGCCTCTCTGGCGCTGTCACTGCTTCATCTCACACACACGCACACACACACACACACACATGCTATATACTCAATCACCTCCTACTATTAGTCTGCTTGCGGGCCAGATCTAAACACATCACAGGCCGGATCTGGCCCGTGTGCCTTGAGTTTGATATGTCTGCCTTAATGCTTGACTTTGGCAGGAATACAAACTGTAGAGTCTGGACCTTCTCTGCTATTTTATTATCCACTAAAACCAACTTTTTCTTTTAAAGCCAATTTGTTAAATGCCTTTTTGTAGCATTTTGCTTTGTTTCCAGGATCATTTGACATGGGCATGTTCATGAATCAGGAACCAGGATCAAGACAAAGGAGACTTTCCTTTATTTAGCTTTCCATGGATTTCCTCCATGGATTTCTATGGTTTATAATTTCAAATAAGGTTATTCACAGCTCTGGTCCTCTGATGGTACATGGATCTTGGTTTGGTTTTTTTTTTTTTAGGACCATAGCTGCTTTATTTTTTTTTAAGAATGATATTCCTTTTGGAGAAAGAGTGGGGTAAAAAAAATGTTAAATTGGTTATTTTTCAGGCTGGAGCATGGCCTTTGACCCCGGCGCCTTCATCTACCTTTGCAATTCCTCAGGAACTGGAAAAAAGTGTACAGATGGTATGATAGTAGGAGATTTATTGCAGATTTAACAATGACTAAACCGAAATGAAAGTTGAACTGTGAGTCAGCCTGATGAGAATAAACACTTTTGCAGTTCTGTTATGAAGATTTAAATATGAGTTAGCTTTTGGCTTGATCACAGCAACCTCCTCCAGTTTGGACGTCCTCTTTATGTGTGGACTATCATTCAGGAGGGTATCTGCATTAGGGAAGATTCTTCACAAAGTACTTCCTAATGTCAATATGTCTTTTTTAAGATGTAGGTGATATGCAGGCATATGAGTCTTCTAATACTACAGTCCAAATCAATATCCTTACATATTCTATAGATCTGCTTGTGCTAGATGAAGGGTAGAAGTGTGAACATTGTCTAGCATTGTAGAATGAATCATAAGCAAACCTTCCTCATTTTTCAAATTCTATTGAGTGAAAATGTGGATTTAAAATTGAGGAAGGTTTACTTATGATTCATTCTGTAATGCCAAACAAGGCAAGTGCATTGACCTCTGAGTTAAGGTTTAATCAGGTTTCCTGATTAAAAGATAATTTTCAAGAATTCAGAATATCATTTAGGACATACTGCCTTCAACAAGAGGATTCACTAATATCTTACTATCACATACCTTTTGCTGTGTATTTTCCTACCTACTATGATTTGCATGGTATTTGTACTATTAACAAACATAATTGTATAATTATATAAATTATATAATTTATCAATTTTATATATCCACCCGTCTCACAAAATGTGACTCTGGGTGGTGTACAACAATTAAATAAAACAAATCTATACAAATCATTATTAAAAATATAAAAGTCATTATTTAAATATATATATATAAACCACCAGGCACAGGAGAGAGTAGATATTAACAATGATGGAGCCATCTTAAAATGTCACTGGTCGCCTAGGACCCCCAGGTCTTGAGGGACCTATGGAACATTATCAGGGATGGATCTGATGTCACCTTGGGTGGGGTGGGGGAGGGGAGATTGTTCCATAAGGTGGGTGCCATATTACTAAACATATTCTACACTGATGGTTTGGCTGTTGACATATTGAAGGAGTCTTTATGCTCTTATATTAATTACATTGCCATTTCTCTTCTGTATTAGCACTGCATATTATTTGGGAAGATTTTTATTTTCTTGGTTTCTGGGCATAATACGCCTTTTCTTGAGAATATCAGCAAATAGCCTGAGCCTGCAAAGATGAAATCAGGAAAGCTAAGGCTCAAAATGAACTAAGGCTTGTGAGAAAAGTCAAAAATAACAACAAAAAAACCTTCAACATGTAAAAAACAAGAAAAAAGTCAAGGAAATGATTGGTCCATTAATGGGAGAAAATGGCAAGAAGGTGATGAGAAACAGGGAGAAAGCAGAACTGCTAAACTCATTTTTTGCATCTGTCTTTACACAAAAGGAAAAAATAGTCCAACCTATGAAAAACAGTACCGTAAAAAACAGATTAGGAATACAAGTTAAAATAGGCAAGAAAATGGTAAGAGAGCACCTGTCCACCCTAGATAAGTTCAAATCAACAGGACCAGATGGATTACACCTCAAAGTTCTGAAGGAACTGGCAGACATGATCTCAGAAATACTGAACCATATCTTTCAAAGATCCTGGAGCACTGCGGACCTACCAGAGAAGTAGAAAAGGGCTGATGTAGTTTCCATCTTCAAAACAGGAAAAAAATGGATCCAGGAAACTACAGACCTATCACCCTGATGTCAATACCTGGGAACATTCTGGAAAAGATATTCAAATAATGAATCTGCGAACACCTAGAGGCAAACAAAGTCATAACCAAAAGCAACATGGGTTTGTCAAAAACAGATCATGTCAGACAAATCTTATTGCATTCTTTGACAAAGTGACAAAACTACTGGACCAGAGAAATGCTGTGGATATAATTTACTTGGACTTCAGTAAGGCATTTGATAAAGTAGACCACAACCTACTACTAGATAAGATAGAAAAATGTGGGTTAGACAGCATCAACACCACATGGATTCGTAGCTGGCTGACCGGCCGTACTCAGTGTGTGGTCCTCAATGGAACTGCATCTACATGGAGGGAAGTATGCAGTGGGATACCGCAAGGTTCTGTCTTAGGCCCAGTACTCTTCAATATCTTCATCAATGATTTGGATGAGGGGATAGATGGGGAACTCATCAAATCTGCAGATGACACCAAGCTGGCAGGAATAGCCAACACTCCGAAAGATAGGCTGAAGATACAGAAGGATTTTAACAGACTTGAACATTGGACCCTAACTAACAAAATAAAATTCAATGGTGAAAAAAGTAAGGTTCTACATTTAGGCAAGAAAAAACAAACGCACAGGTACAGAATAGGTGGTACCTCGCCCAATAGTAGTAACTGCGAGAGGAATCTTGGAGTCCTAGTGGACAGTCCCTTGAATATGAGCCAGCAGTGTGCTGCAGCTGCCATAAAAGCCAACGCAGGCCAAGTCTGCATTAACAGTGGGACAGAATCAAGATCATGTGAAGTGTTAATACCACTCTATAATGCCTTAGTAAGACCACACTTGGAATATTGCAACCAGTTTTGGTCGCCATGATATAAAAAAGATGTTGAGACTCTAGAAAGAGTACAGAGAAGAGCAACAAAGATGATTAGGGGACTGGAGGCTAAAACAAATGAAGACCAGTTGCTGGAATTTGGTATGTCTAGTCTAATGAAGAGAAGGACTAGGGGTGACATGATAGCAGTGTTCCAGTATCTCAGGTTGCCACAAAGAAGAGGGAGTCAACCTATTCTTCAAAGCACCTGAAGGCAGGACAAGAAGCAATGGATGGAAACTAATCAAGGAGAGAACCAACTTAGTAATAAGGAGAAATTTTCTAAGTTTTTAAGAAGAGATTGGACAACCATTTGTCTGAAATTGTATAAGGTTCCTGCTTGAGCAGGGGGTTATACTAAAAGACCTCCAAGTTTCCTTCCACCTCTGTTATTCTGATATAGATACCAAAATTGCAGGTCATAATAAATAGGGGATCATCTGGCATTACCTTGTACCATCTCTAACTAGAGAATGAAAAGCAGTGAACAGAAAAAGAATAAAACTAGTACATTGGAATCCATTTCAAGCTTATTTATGTTCCTATGACACACCATCCTCAAACTTAACATTTTTACTTTTCACAGGTAGTTCATCTGCCAGCTCTTAGGGTTTATAACTACCTTCTTGATTCCAACATTTGTAAAAAAAACCCTTAAGTTTCTAGTAATTATACTAGTGATATACCAGTGATGGCGAACCTTTTAGAGACTGAGTGCCCAAACTGCAACCCAAAACCCACTTATGCATCGTCGAGTGCCAGTTGGGTGTGCCCCATTGGGTAGGCGTGGCCCATTGGGTGGGCGTGGCTGTGGTGGTAACGGCAGACTGGGTGGGACTAAAAAGTTCAATCAATCAATTCCAACTTTGCAAGATCTTTTTTTTCCCACGAGAAGTTGAAATTGACTGATTGAACCTTTTTTTTTTTGCACATGGCGGCAGAGGCCTAAAGCGAAAAGGTTTTATAAAACCCAGCTGAAGGCCTAGGACTGGGGCGACGGCACGCGTGCCCACAGAGAGGGCTCTGAGTGCCGCCTCTGGCACCCGTGCCATAGGTTCGCCACCACTGTGATATACCATAAAATCTGGAATGGGAAATATAAGCTCTTCATTTAAAATGAGTTGAATATTTTCTGAATTTCCTGGTTTGTAGTGAGAAACTAATGTAGGGAATTATGGAACATTTTGTGGTTCAAGTTTTAAGATGATACGATTGAAATAGTAATGATGCTTTTAAGGCTGTTAATCAAAACCAGAAAATCAGAACAGAATATTCTGCACTCTTGTAAAAGGAAGACAAATTTATCTGAAATATATTGAACCTTGTAAAATATATTAAATTGCTTTCTAGGAATAGCCATTCACCTGATTCATACATATAAGCCAATGTGAATAATTATTCTAAAAATGTACCTTTATTCAATGGAGCTTACTACCAGTAAATGGCTTCTACAACCTGATGCTGTTCCAACACATCTGGACAATGCAATGTAGCTTAATATGGAAATAATTGTCTAAAACCTTGAAGAGGCTGCCAAGTTCTGAAGAATCTTGGCCAAAATTTCTCTTGTCTCCATTAAATTCCTTATTAAACCAATCTGAGATCCAAATGTGGCAAACATGATGTCAGTGGGCATTCAGGACAGCTGTTGGTGATTTAAAGGAATGTTTAACTTTTTGTGTACTTCCTTGCAGCTAGATAAAATTGTGTAATAAGCACATTCTTAATTGACACCAAACTTCCTTGCACATTTTTCAACATGGAAAGCTAGCTTGATCATCAATAAGAACTTTGTTTTTAAAGTATCATTTTATTCAGTTACGGGTTTGCTTTCTGATTCATTTGGTCAGAGGCAATTCACTAATATTCTTTGAATTTAGCTAAAATTTGCCTTGCAATTGCTATGAAATTGACAGCCTATTAAACTTTTCTTTTAAATGTCATGGCACCAGTAAGAGATGCCCCCCACCCCCCAAGTTCTGAGGCTTAGAAATTAAGTTTAAATCGGTTAAATTAAGTTAAATGATATTGTACTAATCTCCACTCTGGGTACTGTATTACTTTAATGTAGTGGACCATTAATGTAAGTAATAAGTGATAAATGTATCTTAATACAAAATATATTAAAGCACCAATTAAGGTGTGTGCATTTGACTTATGGGATTAAATTGGCATTCATGTAATATTTCATAATTAGTAATTAATATGAGGTTTATCTTTTGGCAATCACTGTAGCAAGAGATTCAAAATACTCAAGAGTTATTTGAGAATCTGTAGAAAGCCTCTTCCGGTTTATTTTATCAAAGGACAAATTGTTCTAAGTACTGTTTAAAGTTGTTCAGAAAACAGATTTCCCTGTTTGAAAAAGGCTAAAGCAATGGAGGTATTATTGTTCCTGTTCTGTATTTTTGCAGCATTCTCAGGCATGGATTATTGTTGAGAATTAATTTGCAGCTTTCGAAGCATATTCTTAGAGCTGAGGTTCCTGAACTTCTTTTAAATCATCATCTAAGAAGAAATTGCTAGCTAAAACATTTTCTACATTCTTCATAAAAGGAATTTGAGATGCCCAATGAATAAAAAAGTATTGTGACCCATTTCTCCCACATATGGGTTATGTGTACTTTTTTTTACCAATTTCCCTTTAGTCTGATTATGTTACCTAGTTTGGGTAATGAAACGTCTGCAAGAAAACAACCAAGCTCAGAGAGTACCAAGGACCCCTCATTTCAGTCCTGAGCTACAAATATTCTCCTTTATTGGTTCCCTTTAGTCTTCATTTTCAAATGGGATTGATAGTGATTTGAAGCACATGGTTACTATCTTATATAAAAGTTTACCAATTCATGTAAAAGTAGCTCTGAGTAAAACAAATTTGATGTGAATATAACATTTAAAAAGATTAATACTGTCTAAATCTACAGTAGCAAATTGTATGTGGGAATGATCACAGACTGGAAAACCAGCACTGAACCACAGACCAAATAATAGAATAACACGAGTTGGAAGGGACCTTGCACGTCTTCTAGTCCAACCCCCTGCTCAAGCAGGAAACCCTATACCATTTCAGACAAATGGTTGTCCAATCTGTTCTTAAAAACCTCCAGTGCTCCAGTGTTGGAGCACCCACAACTTCTGGAGGCAAGCTGTTCCACTGGTAAATTGTTCTCATTGTTAGGAAGTTTCTCCATTATTCTAGGTTGCTTCTCTCCTTGTTTAGTTTCCATCCATTGCTTCTTGTCCTGTCTTCAGGTGCTTTGGAGAATAGACTGACTCCCTCTTGTTTGTGGCAGCCCCTTAGATATTGGAACACTACTATCATGTCACCCCTAGTCCTTTTCATTAAACTAGACATTCCCAATTCCTGCAACTGTTCTTCGTATGTTTTAGCCTCCAGTCCCCTGATCATCTTTGTTGCACTTCTCTTCACTCTTTCTAGAGTCTTAACATCTTTTGTATATCATGGCGACCAAAACTGGTTGCAATATTCCAAGTGTGGTCTTACCAAGGCATTATAGAGTGGTATTAACACTTCACATGATCTTGATTCTGTCCCACTGTTAATGCAGACTTGGCCTGCATTGGCTTTTATGGCAGCTGCAGTACACTGCTGGCTCATATTCAAATGACTGTCCACTAGGACTCCAAGATCTCTCTCGCAGTTACTACTATTGAGCCAGGTACCACCTATTTTGTACCTGTGCATTTGGTTTTTCTTGTCTAAATGTAGAACCTTACTTTTCATTTTGTTAGTTAGGCCCCAGTGTTAAAGTCTGTCAAGATCCTTCTGTATTCCTGCCAGCTTGGTGTCATCTGCAGATTTGATGAGTTCCCCTTCTATCCCCTCGTCTAAATCATTGATGATTCAGTGACTCTAGGTGGCTAACAAAAAATACTTTGTCTTGCAAGATTCTGTTAATGTAGCCTTACAATAAAGGTAGAGCTAGTCCTCGTGGTTGTTTTTTCTTGTATGAACTACCTTGGAGGGCTAAAATAACTAAGTTGGATTTGGATTTTCAGGTTGGGGAGGAAGGGTTAGAATTTTAGACATCTTGGGTAGCTTTGGATAAAGCATTTCTCATTTTATGAGAATGAGTCAAAGTGAATGAGTCTGTACACTGAGAATTGCTAAGAAATAATTGCTCTTTCTGTAATGTGGTATTCAATTAAATTTTGCTTTCTTGTCCAGGGTTTCCATATTGAGAAGTGGAACCTTGTTATAATATACAGATGAATATTTTTACTATGTGTAATTAAGTTAGCCCATCTTTGGCCTTAGATAGCCTAAGTAAAATGATTAAGACATTATTTTTAATTAACTGGATCATGGTTTTTCAGGTATGATCATTATTTTTAATGTTTGTAAACTTAATGTACTTTTTTGCTTTTGTATATTATGTTTAAAGCCCTTGAAGTATTTGACCAAAAGAATCATTTTGTTTTTCAGTTTGAATTATTTTACAATCAACATTTCAGTGGAAGGAAACTTACCTGGTTACATTATCTTTGCACAGGTAAAATTAACCTAAAATAAACCTCTTTAGCTTTTAAAAGCGTAACTATAATTTTTTTTTTTTTTTTGCTTAACTGAAACATACATAACTTTTGAAGTTTTGATACTACTAATAATGAAACGTTAAATTTAGATTATTTTCTCTGTCTTAACTAATCTGGTTATTTTAATATGTCTCAGTTGGATATTTTTACTACATCTCTTGTGATTCTTATTTGTAAAATCAATTGTTTTAAATTTTAGATTCTTTAGATTCTTGATTGACCGTTTTCCAGAAAAAAAGTTAAAAATCAATTTCATGAGTATAAGTTGAAGACAAGAAAATTTTTACAATAAAAAGTGGATTTAGGCATACAGGTAGTCCTTGGTTTATGACCACTTGTTCAATGATCATTTGACGTTACTACAGCAGAGAATGAGTAGTACTTAGGGCCGGTTCACAAAGTTCCGGCCCTCCCGGCACCTCCTCGGTCACATCATCAGGATCTGGGTGCTTGGCAACCAGCTCGCACTTACAATGATTGCAGCGTCACATGATCACCATTTGTGACCTTCCATGTTGGCTTCCCACAAGCAAAGTCAAGGGGAAGCTACCAGGAAAGATTGCAAAATGCCCTCAGAGTTCTCATACTCTGTTGCACATATGCCCATAGTACCCTCACGCCAGTGCACTTTCACCCACCCAGAAGCAGCCAGTCTTGCTGTGATTGTGCTGTGGTGGCCACCTGCACACCCTGTCACCTGACAGCAGCCATCCCTGGACCCATTACACTCATGTCACACCACAGCAGCCACTTGCAATCTGCCTGGGACTTGTGACTTTCTGTTGGCTTCCCCATTGATTTTGCTTTCTGGGAAGACAGCAGGAAGTTGCAAGGAGGGTCCTGGCATAACGCCCCATGATCCTCACTTAATGATGGCAACAGGGACTGCCAGATTGCCATTGCTAAGCAATGCGGTCATGTGATGTTGCACTTCATGTACATATGGCTTAGCGACAGAAATTCTTTTTTTTCCAGAAATTTTTTTTATTATTTTCATCAATACAGAAAAAAAAAAGTTTTATACATCACAAGTAACACATATTTCTAACCCCCCCCCCCCCGAGACTTCCCGAACCAATCCCAGGATAATATTCAACTACAAGTAAGCATATATCAACATCTCTAACTCCTCCAAATATATTGACCTACATAAACCGGTGAAATATATATATAA
>NW_015390276.1:49246-55917 GCF_001527695.2 Protobothrops mucrosquamatus | reverse complement strand
CTTCTTACAAGGACTTGCTATATCAGAGTGGTAGTGGTAATTGGTGCCTCAAACCAGTAGAGGTCATGAAACAGAAAAATCCAGGTTTTTCCTGGCTTGTATATAGACAACTTCAAGAGAGATGGCGAATTGATAAAAAGTTTACTTTTTCTATGGTCGATGGGAATTTTCTGAAGCAAGTTAGGGATGGTACTAAAGGCTTAGCGACAGAAATTCTGATCCCAATTGCTGGTATTAAGTGAGGATTACCTGTACATGCAATTCTGAGCTTGAACCAAAACTTGAGCATGTTTGATGGAAGGATAAAACTGAAAGCATCATGGAGAAAAGTCAAGCATAAGCAGGTGGCACCATGTAGCTGATTTTGGCTGATTGGAGAAAAAAACTAAATGGCTTGACCAGGTTAGTATTTGGATGGAGATGACCAAAGAACCCTAAGATTGTAGGCTAAACAGGGAAATTGAAAAAAATACACTGAAAGAAGATGGCGCCAGACCACTGCTTTGTTGCCCAAAGAAGCATCCTAACTTTTTTTTTTTAAAAAAAGCTTCTATAATCCCTGTTAGTTTTCAGAGTAGTATCCTTTTTAAAAAGCTATTTTCTCTTCAGGGCAGGCTTGCAAATTAAGTTCTTGTTTCTGAATTGCCCTACCCTTGGATCAAAGGTGGCATCATTCTTGCCCCCAAGCTGAAGGAACAATGCAATGCTTTATTAATAATATGTGAGGTTTTTATTCAATTAATTCATCAGCTTTATACTTAATTTGCAGGTGAGATAAAAATGAATTATTTGTGCAAGCCGTATGTAGCCATGGTTACCACCTACCAAATGGCAGTGCTACTGGCCTTTAACAATAGTGAAACCGTTAGTTACAAAGAACTCCAGGATAGCACACAGATGAATGAGAAGGAACTGATCAAAACTATCAAATCATTACTTGATGTCAAAATGATCAACCATGACTTAGATAAGGTACGTTTTTTTAAAAAAGACATTATTTTTTTTGAGGGGGAGGCATTTTATTATACATTTTGAAAAAATGGAAATAGAAGGTACAGATAGCAAAAACAGGTATGGTAGAGAAATACAGCTGGATAAGCAACAAATCTGAACTGTCATGAAGCAAATATATTCTAATACATCATTAAAAACTTAACAGTATTGTCAGAATATGGATAAAAGGGGGACAGGATATAACTATAGAGAGAGAGGATAAAATAAATATATATAATTGCTATAAAGAAGATAGAATAGAATAGAGCTGGAAGGGACCTTGGAGGTCTTCTAATCCAGCCCCCTGCTCAAGCAGGAGGTCCTATACCATCTCAGTCAGATAATTGTCCAGTCTCTTTTTAAAAACTTCCAGTGATGGAGCGCGCACAATTTCTGGGGGTAAGCTGTTCCATTGGTTGATTGTCCTCACTGTCAGGAAGTTTCTCCTTAATTTCAGGTTGCTTCTCTCCTTGATCAGCTTCCAACCATTGTTTCTTATCCTTCCCTTTGGTGCTCTGGTGAACAACCTGTCCCCCTCTGTCTTGTGGCAGCCCCTCAGATACTGGAAAACTGCTATCATGTCTCCCCTATTTCTTCTTTTCTTTAGACTGGCCAAACCCAAGTTCCACAGCCGTTCTTCATACGTTTTGGTCTCCAGGCCTCTGATCATCTTAGTTGCTCTTCTCTGCATTTTTTCCAGTCTCTCAACATCTTTTTTGTGATATGGTGACCAAAATTGGCTGCAGTATTTGAGGTGTGGTCTTACTAGGGCTTTATAAAGTGGTACTAATACTTCACGTGATCTTGATTCTATGCCTGTGTTTATACAACCCAAGATTGTATTAGCTTTTTTGGTTGCTGCTGCACACTGCTGGATCATAGTTAAGTGATCAGAAACCATTTCTATCTTTTTTCTGTCTTTTATTTCTTATTCACTTATTTTTCTTTTTCTTTAAATTTGTATTCTTTTTACTCTGAAAAACCTCTTTAATGAAAATTTTTAAAAAGCTTATAATATTATAAGATACTTCATAATGTTTTTCCAATAGAAATCTACATGTCCTATTGAACTTTAAGCTAAAAACTCTTGGTAACTCAGTTCTGATCATTAAAAAAAGACTAGTTATTAAGTAATGCATTAAATCAATACTATATACATTATGTATTAAATTAAGATACGAATTTCAAAACTCAAATTTTGGATGTGGCATGATTCCATGGAAAAGATTGTAGTCCAAGAATGGTTTCTAGTTAAAATTAATTTCTGTATTGGATTTACTTTTTAAATACAAAGTTTTAGACATCTAGGCATGCTTCCACAATTTAGTTAGTTTAGCCATTTTACCAAAAACAGTTGTTTTCTCAAGTTGTCTTTGTGTATAAGTATGTTTGATGTATATTGATGTATATTGTGTATAAGTTTGATGAGGCTGGATTGTTGTTCTCACTGTTGCTCCCAGCCTGTATATAAAAAATTATGTTTGGTAGATTTGAAACACTTCTTTGTACACAACTGCTTAAGAAAATTGTGTTATTGATGTGCTCAGTGTTTTCTATAATGCATTTCCATAAACCACCCAAATGCTTTATGCTTCTTGAACACCAGTCCTGATGCACTTAGCAAAGTACTTGAAATTCATAGGTCTTTGAAAACTTGTTTTAAATATGGCTTGCTGTTCAGAAAAGAAGAAGAAAGGTGGGGGAAACCCCCAAGGATCCCATTGGCCACATTTCAGATTTGCAGTTCTCTGTGTATCAACTCATGGACATTTCTGTTTGAAATAGGAAATAACTACTTATCTACAGAAATAGAGCAGAACAATGGTGAAAACCATCTTGAATATATTTGGGTCAATATAAAAGGAAAAAAGGATGATATTGCAATAGGTGTATACATAGGCCACCAAACCAAACAGAAGAAATAGATAAACTGTTTGCTAGACAGTTAACTAAGGTATGTAGGATGCATACCACAATAGTAATCAAGAACTTTAACTACCCTGACATCAACTGGGAGACAAACTCTGCACCAAACAGGTTCCTGACAAATCTAGCAGACAACTTTGTCTCCCAAAAAGTAGAGAAGGGAACTAGGGGGTCAGCCATATTGGACTTGATTCTCACTAACAGAGATGAAATGATAGAAGGTGTTGAAGCCACAGGAACCTTGAGGGGGAGTGATTATGCAATATTGGAATTCAGCATTATCCAAGCACAAGCAATAAAACATAGTCAAACTAGAGTCTTGGACTTTAAGAGAGCTAATTTCAATAAACTTAGAGCTTGGGAAGGATTCCATGGATGAGAATTTTTGGGAATTTTTGAAAAGTGAGATTATAAAAGCCCAGTCTAGCACAATTCCAATAAAGAAGAAAAATAAGAGAGCTCAAAAGAAACCAGCATGGCTGCACAAAGAACTCTCTGATAAACTGAAAGACAAAAGGGACAAGTATAAAAAGTGGAAAGAGGGGCACATAACTAAGGCAGAATATCAGCAAATAGCCTGAGCCTGCAAAGATGAAGTCAGGAAAGCTAAGGCTCAAAATGAACTAAGGCTTGCTACAAAAGTCAAAAACAACAAAGAAAGCTACTTTCAACATGTAAAAAACAGGAACAAAGTCAAGGAAACGATTGGTCCATTAATGGGAGAAAATGGCAAGAAGGTGACAAGCAACAGTGGGTGCCATATTACTAAACATATTCTATTCTGATGGTTTGGCTGTTGACATATTGAAGGAGTCTTTATGCTCTTATATTAAGTACATTGCCATTTCTCTTCTGTATTAGCACTGCATATTATTTGGGAAGGTTTTCATTTTCTTGGTTTCTGGGCATAATACGCCTTTTCTTGAGAATATCAGCAAATAGCCCGAGCCTGCAAAGATAAAATCAGGAAAGCTAAGGCTCAAAATGAACTAAGGCTTGTGAGAAAAGTCAAAAATAACAACAAAAAAAACTTCAACATGTAAAAAACAAGAAAAAAGTCAAGGAAATGATTGGTCCATTAATGGGAGAAAATGGCAAGAAGGTGATGAGAAACAGGGAGAAAGCAGAACTGCTAAACTCATTTTTTGCATCTGTCTTTACACAAAAGGAAAAAATAGTCCAACCTATGAAAAACAGTACCGTAAAAAACAGATTAGGAATACAAGTTAAAATAGGCAAGAAAATGGTAAGAGAGCACCTGTCCACCCTAGATAAGTTCAAATCAACAGGACCAGATGGATTACACCCCACGGTTCGGAAGGAACTTGCAGACGTTATCTCAGAACCACTGAACCATATCTTTCAAAGATCCTGGAGCACCAGGGAACTTCCAGATGACTGGAAATGGGCTGATGTAGTTCCCATCTTTAAAACAGGAAAAAAAATGGATCCAGGAAACTCCAGACCTGTCAACCTGACATCAATACCTTGGAAAGATTGTGGAAAAGATAAGCAAGCAATGAATCTGCAAACACCCAGAGGCAAACAAAGTCATAACCAAAAGCTAAAATGGGTTTGTCAAAAACAGATCATGCCAGACAAATTTTATTGCATTCTTTGACAAGGTGACAAAATTAGAGGACCAGAGAAATGCTGTGGATATAATTTACTTGGACTTCAGTAAGGCATTTGATAAAGTAGACCACAACCTACTACTTGATACTGTCTTAGGCCCAGTACTCTTCAATATCTTCATCAATGATTTGGATGAGGGGATAGATGGGGAACTCATCAAATCTGCATACGACACCTAGCTAGCAGGAATAGCCAACGCTACAGAAGATAGGCTTAAGATACAGAAGGATCTTGACAGACTTGAACATTGGGCCCTATCTAACAAAATGAAATTCAATTGTGAAAAAATAAGGTTCTAAATTTAGGCAAGAAAAACCAAATGCACAAGTATAGTATAGGTGGTACCTGGCTCAACAATAGTAACTGCAAGAGGGATTGTGTGCCCTGCATCAGCTTGAACCTTTAAATAAGAACATTCCTTGACTCCATTTGGTGAAAAAGGTATAGTTTACTAAAGGTCAAGCAGAATACAGTAAAGCAAAGACAGAAGTGGAGTTTACGTAACAAAACTCTGAGTAAAAATGTTTCCCTGCTTAGGCACTTTCCATTGCTGGTCACCCCACTGTCCAATCAGTTTCAGATAAGATGTTTTGGAAACGGCAGCTCTGATTGTAGACTGGCTTGCAGCTGCATTCTTCTCATCGCGGAGTGACCTTGAGACACCGTCTCAGCCAGGCACACACTCTTAACTTTCACTTCCCCCCTCAGGCACTCCCTCCTCCCCCCAGGGTTCATGGCAAACTGGTACCAAAGCGATTGCAGAAAACAGGCGTGAGGTGGCAGTTCTGACATTCTGCTCCCCTTGGAGAAAGGGCTAGACCTGGAGAAGAGAGGATTATTAGAGAGGAGCTTATTCAGTGGGGCTTATCAGGGTATCTACTGTGGAATTTACATAATAGCCTTGGGGCTCACACATGTTGGGCAGCTACCCACTCAGTTTCAGAAGGGGGAAAGTCTTCCCAGAGGATTAAGTATCGAAGTTTGCCCCTATGGATGCGTGAACCAAGGATTTCTTTTACTTCAAAGTGTTGTTTGCCTTCAATGAGAATAGGGGAAGGACGGGGTCTGCCAATGGTCGCAAGGGTGAGGTCGTTGCAGGTTTCAAGAGGCTGCAATGAAACATAGGATGGATTCTTCTGAGTTTTAGGTAGCTTCAGTTCGACAGTTACTGGGTTGATAACTCGGGCTACAGGGAAAGGGCCTATGTATTTTGGCCCTAGCTTTTCCGAAGGTTGCCTAGATTGCAGGTGTTTGGTGGAAAGGTACACTTCGTTTCCAACGTTGTCATTTTTCTGTGGGGATCTTTTCTTGGCATATTTTTTGTAGGTATCCCTAGCGTTGTCCAGTTCTTTACGGACTACCGGCCATGTAGCTTGCAATAGGTTCACCCATTCAGCCAGCGACGTACATTGGGGTGATTGTTGCAGGAATTCTGGCATAGCGACAAAGTCCTGGCCAGTGGCCCCACGAAATGCTACGAATCCAGTACTGATGTGTATTGAATTGTTATAAGCTACCGTATATACTCGAGTATAAGTCGACCCGACTATAAGCCGAGGGACCTATTTTTCCACAAAGAACTGGGAAAAAATGGTGACTCGAGTATAAGCCGAGGGGGCATTTTTCAGCACACACATTTTTCCGCCTGGGCTAATCGGCCTCTTTGCAACCCCACCCCTCTGGTAACTGCGCGATTGTAGCACTTTGCACAAAGGAGCAATAGTTGATAACACGCCCCACGTCAGCTGGAAGGGTATTCTTGGATAGTGAGAAGCTGGAACCGGGCGGGCGGGTGAGAGAGGCAAGCAGAAAAAAGAAAGGGGGGGGAAATCCACACACGCTCGCGCAGGGAAAGGGGGAAACGGGTGGGCCGGCCGGCTCCCCTCTTTGTGTGTGTGTGTGTTTGTCTCTCTCTCTCTCTCTCTCTCTCTCTCTCTCTCTCTCTCTCTCTCAATTCTCCCCCACCCCAAAAGCGGGGAGGGGGCGACCTTGCAAAAGGGAGGGGGCTTCTCCCGGTTGCGGGGAAGGCTGGAGGTGCGCCTTTCTCGGCCAGCCCGGGTAAATTCGGCCGTATTCTTCAATACGGGCCGGCCCCAGCAGTTCCGGCTGGTTGCCGG
>NW_015390276.1:46454-49051 GCF_001527695.2 Protobothrops mucrosquamatus | reverse complement strand
CACCGCCGCCCAGCTCATTGCCGCCGCGGCCACCGCCGCCCAGCTCGTTCCCGGCGTGTTCCTGCCACCGCCGCGGCCGCGGCCGCCCAGCTCGTTCCCGGCCTGTGATGCTCCAGGTACGGCCCTCCCCACTTCCCTTCCGTTCCCTGCGGCGCTGCGTGTCGAGGCCAGGACGGAATACCCCGGGCCGCCGCAGCCAAGCGCGAGGGGGAACGCCAGACGCCTCGCGCGAAGGGGGGAGGCCTGGCGACGCTGCGCCCTACTGGGCGCTCACCGGGGGGGCCGAGACGGCCAGGGAGGAACAGCCAACTTCCGGCAACCAGCCGGAACTGCTGGGGCCGGCCCGTATTGAAGAATACAGCCGAATTTACCCGGCCTGGCCGAGAAAGGCGCACCTCCAGCCTTCCCCGCAACCGGGAGAAGCCCCCTCCCTTTTGCAAGGTCGCCCCCTCCCCGCTTTTGGGGTGGGGGAGAATTGAGAGAGACAAACACACACACACAAAGAGGAGAGGGGAACCGGCCGGCCCACCCGTTTCCCCCTTTCCCTGCGCGAGCGTGTGTGGATTTCCCCCCCTTTTTTTCTGCCCGCCTCTCTCGCCTGCCCGCCCGGTTCCAGCTTCTCACTATCCAGGCGTTTCTGCAAAGCGGTCGAGGGAGGGGGGGCGGTTGCTGGGAAAAGAAAACATGGAGCAGCGGCCAAGGGTTTATAAAGCAAGCGGCGGAGTCCTGCAGCTCAGAGGCGACATGGGGGGAGGGAATCGGAGCTAACCGAGGAAGGAGGCGCTGCTGCTACTGTTTCTGCTGCCGCCGCCGCCAGCCAGGGCATAATACGGTAAATAAATACAAGCGTAGGGGATCCGCGCGTGAACGAAGCCCCACTCCCCCGCCTTTTGCTTTCGCTCCCGAGCCGGCGCTTTTGAAAAGGGCTTGACTCCAGCCTGGGATTCGGAGTGGGAGACGCCGCCGCTGCTGCTGCCGCCCGCGCTGCTGTGGACTTACAATATCCGAGCAAAAGACTTTGCAAAAGACCACCCCGCCAAGGGGGAAAGGCGCGCAGTTGGGCACCGTCTTCCTTCGGCGTCTCTTTAAACGGTGCTCGGATATTGTAAGTCCACAAAGAACTGGGGAAAAATATTGACTCGAGTATAAGCNAATTTTAATTGACACACAGCTTCCAATATTTGGCTTTTAATTTGGTTTTATGGGGTTTTTTTGTTTTTTGATGTATTTTGTTTGTATCTGTTTTAATATGCTGTGCACCGCCCTGAGTCCTACGGGAGAAGGGCGGTATATAAATTAAATTATTATTATTATTATTATTATTATTATTATTATTATTATTATTATTATTTCTAGGCACTTGATTATCCAGTCATGTGGCAGAGAGTCAAATGCCTTTTTGTTTTTTTGTATTATTATTATTGTTGTTGTTGTTATTATTATTATTATTATTATTATTATTAGTAGTAGTAGTAGTAGTAGTAGTAGTAGTAGTAGTAGTAGTAGTAGTAGTCATTGGGTGCACCCGGAATCTAGCAAGGCTGTTAGTATGCCTTTCCATCCTGAGGAAACTACCATCAGCTCTTCTTTCATTATCATTGGTTTCATATTTCCACTTACCAGTGGGTCGTCATCCCTGCTGCTGTTGCTTTCTCCGGTCGGCCTTGGTTCCTTCGTTGGAGTTCCCTCACGTTTGGTAGATGGAGAGAATGCTACGACCACGATCCCTTTACATGCCGCATTCTTGGGCTTGGAGGTCAACCTGCTCCTTTTCAGTGGAGTATTTGGTGGCCACCACTGATCATGAGAAAGGGCAGTTGATGACTCAATGGCCTTCCTTGCCACAATGGAAGCATCCTGTTGGGCGTCGTCTAGGGCTGGGGCTCCTCCTGTTCACTTTTGGGGGGGTCTCTGGTGTTCTGAAGTATCATGGTTCCCTCCCAGGGTGATCGTGGAACAGGGCTAGGTCAATGAGGTACAAGGGAAGAAAGAAAAAGGCATTGACTTCCGACTCTTTTTAGTATATAACTAGCCATTTCTATAACAACAAATCTATCTAATCAGCAAAACCAAAGTCAAAGTTTCTTTTTTTTTTCATCACAAGCACAAAATACAGAAGTGATATCCAAGTAAAAAACATAATTAAATGTATTCTCCTCTTTGAATAAAACAATCAATTTAACCATTTCTGCTTTATCTTCCTTGCTGTGAAAATAATATGTATTTTTACTTGCACTTAATAATCTTTATAAACTATCACCATTTATATTAACAAAATTCACTGTATTCTTTCAGATTCTTTAACCTTAAAGGGAAAAATACTTTTTTATCCATTTTAAAACACTAAACTTTTCTTAAAAAACATTTCTAAAATCAAAACATTCTTTTTTTCAAAAAATTTTTTTTATTATTTTCAACATAAGAGAAAAAGCAATCACAAGTACATCACAATCAAAAAACCCCCTCCCCACCCCCCACCCGGACTTCCCAAACCTAATCCCAGGATACTATTCATCTAAAAGTAACCTTATATTAATATCCCTAACTCCATAAAATATAATTCTACATAAGTAGGTGAAATATATGTATATATATAA
>NW_015390276.1:10011-44149 GCF_001527695.2 Protobothrops mucrosquamatus | reverse complement strand
CGGAGGAGTTCTCACCTACATCGTCCACAAGGGACGACTCGGGAACTCAACTCCTACCTCGGGCAGCTCACCTTTCCCCCTATGCCCAGGGGAAAGGTATCAAGCCGTTTGACAGCTGATGCAGGCTGTCAAAACGGCTTTTACGCAGAAACAGGCGGGAGCAGCAAACAGCTGCGTCCAGCGAAGGCGCCTGCCACAAAACATTCTAATACACTTTTTAACTTCCTCTTAACCTACTTTAAAGTTCACTTTCAGACCAATAAAATTCTAACTAACTCCAATTAACTCATTAAATTTAGATCACTCCCTCCAAGTTACTCTCATAGAATTTTTTTCTTCTTGTATACATCCTTTTTAAAACTTTTCTTTAAGCTAATACATCTTTTTCTTTAACTTTCTCTTAACATGGATACTTTCAAATACACTTTCAATAATATTTTACTAACTTTAGGAACTACTTAAGCATTATATATAAAGGAAAAATACATTTTTAAACTTTAGATTAAGACTTTATTTCAATTACAAATATCAGACCGATAAAAATCCATCCTAATTCCAATTGACTCATTAAGTTTAAGTCAATCCGTCCAGCTTGTCTTCATGGAATAAAATCCTTTTCTTCTCTGGAATGTTTGTCAAGTAAGTTATACGCTTTTCTTTTTCTCAAGGATTTCTCAACCTTGTTAATGTCCATGAGGAAAATGTCCCAAACTTGTCCTTTTTTTTAAAAGATATTTTATTAATTTTTATAGTTACAAATCTTTAGTGCTTAGTACACAACGTGTTGTCTGGGTCCACATATTTAACTTAATAATAATACATCTTCCATTCCTACTCTCTATTCCGTTTTTCTAGCCATTTGTAAAATGTATCCCATGTTTGAGAGTATTTTGTATCTTCTTTTCCTTTCATTGACAATGTAAGCCTGTGTATTTCCGCACAGTCCAAAATTTTCTTAATTATCTCTTCTTCAGCTGGTATTTTTTCCTTATTCCAATGCTGTGCAAATGTAATTCTCGCTGCTGTTAGTACATGTAATATTAAATATACACATTCTTTATCATAGTTTTCTGAGGTTATACCTAAAAGAAATAGTTCCAGCTTAAAGTCTACATGTTTTCTTAACATTTTATCTAACCACATACGCATTTTCGACCAGAATGTTTTTGCTTTGGGGCATGTCCACCAAAGATGGTAGTACGTTGCCTGGCTTTTGCCTACATTTCCAACAATTGCTAGACATTGCTAGATACTTCGTTATTTTTCCATTTAGCATGTTTTTAAAATTCTGTGAAATTTTTGGTAGCTTGGCTTTTTCTACATATTGCATTATTTTTTCCTGAGTAGTTTCTTCTATATCATAGACTGTTTCATAGAATTCTTTAATTATTATTTTTATTGTATCATTTTGACATTGTAAACACCTTTCACATCTTGCAATTTATCAGTTTTTTCTCTCTTTTTTTCAATTTATAAACTAACCATCTACCCGGCTTGTTAGCATTTTCAAAAAAGTTTTGTTTTGCTCTTTTAATTTGTTGGGCCATTTCTTCAGCTTCTACTAAATTTAATTTGTGTTTTATTATCTCCATTTGTTTTTTAAGAGTTTTCTTTTGTGGGTCTCTTTGTAATTCTGATTCCAATTTTGTAAATTCCTTCCTTTAGCTTCATTTGTTGTTTTTTTTCCTTGTTCTTTTTCGCCATATAAGTTATGGCTAATCCTCTAAAGTATGCTTTGGCTGTGTGTCAGGGCTCACTTCAATACCTCATCCTAAGAAAGTAGAACTCGTGGAAACGGTTTCTTCCAAAAGGAGCTTTTATTAGAAGCTGATAGCAGGCATAATAGATAGGATCTGAGGGTTTCCCACCAGATCGATAGGTAAAAAGTATCCCAAGCATAACCCCACCCCATAGTTCATCCGGTCAGTTCAAACAGGCCAATCCCAAGGGGTTAAGTCCATTGTGGGAAAAAGGAGATAACATCAGTCCATCTCCAGGCTGCAGCGATGTTTAGGTGGCTCTTCACACCTTCCCTTGCAAATGCGGAGATAAAGCAGTTGCCGGAGGTACATTCCATTTTCCTCCCCCCTTTACTAGCTGACAACAGGGGAGAGAAATTTCACAGAGGAAGAAATGCAGAAAGCAGCAAAGTGTTACATTGTAGCGATAGAGGAAACAAGGCAATAACCCTCAAGCGCTTCCACCCTCCCCTCCAGGAGTATGGCAGAACCCAGGGAGAGAAGAGAATGCAATTCAGGTTTAGAAAGGAGGGAAAAGGTCCTTTAAAATATTGTTGTGGCTCCGTCCTGTGGGTCCCTCTCATCAGAGGAGGAAGGCTCTGAACATGAAGGAGAGGAGATGGCCAGGCCTCCCTCTCCAGGACCTTCCCCTCTGGTGCGGCCTTCGGTGCCTTCCGACGGAGAGGAGATTGGCCAGGAGCCCGGTGCTTCTGGGATTGGCCAGGAGCCCGGTGCTTCTGGGATTGGCCAGGAGCCAGGTGCTTCTGGGATCGGCCAGGAGCCAGGTGTATCGGACTCCGAGGAGGATACGTATTGGCTGGATCCACGCCAGCGTCGGAGGGACAAGCGTGCGCAGCAGCTGAAACACCGTGCCAGAGATTTCAGCTGAGTCACTGGGCCACACCCCACAGGCTATATAAGCAAGGGGTGTGCCGTTTGAAACTTTTGTGACGAACAATTTTGCTGAATATCCTGCTGCAGCACTCCGGCAATTTATCCTGGACTTGTCTTGTGTTTGTTTTCTGTTATCAGTAAAGGTCTTGGCAGGCAGCCACGGAGTTGCTGCCAAGTGTTTATCTGTATTTTGCAGTGCTGAGCAGTCTTTTAGCCCTCGGCTGACTGGTTGGGGGGTGTGAGTCGGACGGGGGACAGAACAAATATGGGTTCTGACATCCTGCCTCCCTTAAAAAAAAGAGAGATCCACCTGTGGAGAAATAAAGACAATATATAGGTTAGTCAGGTTTGTTTGGATATTCAGTGTGGAATTTTCTAAGTAGCCTAGGAGCGTTAATGTGGCATTTGTGGACCCACTTTTGGGAGGACGGTAGGTGTTTCCATGCTACTAGGTATTGGGTCGAACCATGGTGTTTTCTGGAGTCTAGGATGTCAGCGCTGCTAACATCGGATGTTCTTGCTTTGACAATATATAAAGATGCAGCCATTTTGTCTTTAACCTGTGTGTTACTTTTAGAGTTAGAATTAGATGATGCTGGGGGGGAGGGGGAAGAATGTATATGGGGATTAGTTAGACATAACAACATCGCAGTAGAGTATTCTTCAAGGTTGTTTGAAATAAGAGATGATAAGAAATGGTGGGTTAGAGAACTGGAGGGAAGGTTTGCATTTCAAACTAATTGGAGAATGTGATTTATGACTGTTAATTGGAGGAGGGAATTATGCTTTTGATACTATGTGTTTAGGGGAGGGGAATTCAGATTTTGGCTTTGACCATGTACGTGCTGATGCCATGCTACTTGAATAAAGATTCTTTAAGGTAAACAATGCCTCGAAGTTCTTTGAAGAGTATCATCTGTCAGAACCATAACATAGGATTTCTTTGATTTCAAAATGTTGTTCTCCTTCAACCATAATGGGAGGAGGAGGCGGGGCAACAGCTGGTCTTAGGGGTGACTGTTGCTCACGTTTTAGGAGGCTGCAGTGAAAGTTCGGGTGGATTTGTCTGAGGGATTTTGGCAGTTTTAATTCTACCGTAACTGGGTTTATGACTCTAATGATGGGGAATGGTCCTACGTATTTGGGTCCTAATTTCTTTGATGGCTGTAAGGATTTTAGGTATTTAGTGGATAGGTAAACTATCTCCCCTACTGCGAAAGGTTTTGGTGCGACTCTCTTTTTTTCTGCCTGCGTTTTGTATGCTTGTCTAGCTTCATCTAGTGCTTTTCTAACAACTGGCCAGGTATTTTGCAATTGTGCAATCCACTTCTTTAATGAGGGGATGACAGGTTCGGTGGGTGATAGCTCTGGCATTGGGTTGAAACTCTGTCCTGTGGCTACTTGAAATGGGGTGTAGCCCATGCTGGAGTGGACGGCATTGTTGTAAGCAACTTCAGCAAACAGAAGTAGGTCAGTCCAGTCGGTCTGTTGGTAATTAATAAAGCATCTAAGGTATTGTTCAAGTACTGAGTTTGAACGTTCAGTCCCACCATTTGTTTGTGGATGATGACTAGATGACAGTCCCTGGGTGGTCCCTAAAAGGGACAAAAACTCCTTCCAGAACTCTGAGGTGAACTGCACTCCCCTATCAGATATGATACGCTGGGGAGACCCATGCAAGCGATAGATGTGTTGAACAAACAGCTTCGCCAGCTTTGCAGTGGGGATCTTTGAGCAGGGTATGAAATGTACTTGTTTGGAAAAAAGGTCTGTCACGACCCAAATGACTGTGTTTCCACTGCTCTCTGGTAGTTCTACTATAAAATCCATGGAAATTTCTTTCCAGGGGGCTGAGGGGGTTGCTACCAGTTGTAGCAGTCCAGGTGATTTTCCTTGCAATCTTTTAGCTGATGCACACGTTGGGCAGCTGGCTACATAGCTTTCAATGTCCTTTTTGATCGATGGCCACCAAAATTGTCTTTTAACTAAGTGTAAAGTTTTCACAAATCCAAAATGGCCTGCCGATTTTGAATCATGGCAAAGTTGCATGAATGCTAGTCTTTGACTTTTTGGTATGTATAGTTTCTCCCCTACCCAGGGTAGTCCGTCCGTGATAGTGCACAGGTTTTTGTGATTCAGGAACCATTCATCGGTCTCTAAGGCTTTCCTGAATTTGATCCCTGCTTGGCTGGCTAACGGCTTTTGTAGCTTGGCTTGCGCTCAGGTAGTTACCTGTGCTGCCAGCTGGGTTTCAGGCATGAGTGGTTTTGTCACACTGGGTCGGGTACTATTGTATTGAGGCATTCTGGATAGTGCATCTGCCAGAAAGTTCTTCCCCCCTGGTAGATGTTTTATGGTGAAATGGAAATGTTGAGACCATCGCACTTGTTTAGGGGTAAGCTTTCTTGGTGTTTTTAGCGCTTCCAGATTCTTATGGTCAGTCCACACTTGGAAGGGGTTTTTGTTTCCTTCCAAAAAGTGCCACCAGGTGAGCGCCCATCTCACCGCGTACGCCTCTTTTTCCCGGACCGCCCACCTCTGTTCGGTTTTGGTTAGCTTTCTCGATGTGTACGCACAAGGTTGGAGATCCCCTTTCTCGTTTTCCTGTAGCAATACAGCCCCCACTGCCACATCGCTAGTGTCCGCTTGAATTACAAAAGGCTTGTTAATGTCGGGGTGTCTCAGGACGGGTTCAGAGGAGAACAGCCATTTTAGTCTCTCGAATGTGGCTTGGCATTCTACTGTCCATTTTAGTGGTTGGCTGGGTTTAGGTTTGCCTTCCCCTCTGGTTTTTAATAGGTTCGTGATGGGTAAGGCTATTTGTGCAAACGAGGGAATGAATTGGTGATAGAAATGGGCAAACCCCAGGAAGCTTTGCAATTGCTTTCTTGTGTGGGGTGGTGCCCATTCTAACACCGCCCTGACTTTCTCAGGGTCCATTTCTATGCCCTCGGGGGAGATGCGATATCCCAGGTAATCTATTTTCTCTTTGTGAAATTCACATTTAGATAGCTTAGCATAGAGGTGGGCTACCCGCAGTTTGTTTAGGACTGCCCTAACCAATTTCACATGCTCTTCCATGGTCTCTGTGAATATAAGGATATTGTCCAGGTAGACCAGCACGCCCTTGTATAGGTGCTCCCTTAGTACGTCATTTATCAGCTGCATAAAGAAAGCTGGAGCCCCTTGTAGTCCGAACGGTAAGACTCGGAATTGGTAACAACCCAGTGGACAATTAAATGCAGTTTTCCATTTGTCTCCTTCCTTGATTCTGATTCAGTAATACGCCTCCCTGAGGTCTAATTTAGTAAAGATCTTCCCTTTTGACAGATGGAATAGCATGTCCTTCATAAGGGGTAGTGGGTACAGGTTGTTTTCGCTTATGGCGTTCAGAGCCCTATAGTCCACACATAGATGAAGCGACCCATCTTTCTTTTCCCTGAACAACACAGGGGCAGCCATTTTTGGTTTAGCTGGTGGATGAACCCCTGTTCTAGGTTTTTATCTATGAATTTCTGCATCTCCTGCAACTCTTGGGGGCTCATAGAATATAGTCTGGGTTTTGGGAGCTTTGCCCCCGGTCGGATCTCTATGGCACAGTCCGTAGGTCAATGCAGTGGTAATTCATCCGACCTCTCCTTGCTGAATACTTCAGCTAGGTCCCTGTATTCCTCTGGTATTTCGGGAAGTTCCTTTTCTCCCCCAACCGCTGCATTCTCTGCTGGGGCTTCCCGGGAGGGGTTTTGTGTTGGTACTCTGGTTGATTCCCCTTTTGGGAACCTAAGCTCTGCGGTTCTCCAATCCACCCTTGGATTCCATTTGGCTAGCCAGGCCATGCCTAGGATTATGGGGCACTCCATGCCAGGGGTCACTACGAATGTTATAGTCTCTGTGTGATCCCCCAGGGTGAGTTGGAGCGGCAGCATTGCTAACGTGGCCGCTATCGGTTTCTTCAGCCTCCTCACCGGTATGCCTAGATTCCCCACTAGTGTTGGGCTAATAAGGCACCGGGTACACCCAGAGTCAATTAGTGCCCTGACCTCTACAGCTTCGGGCATGGTGGGGGCTAGTATGGTTACTGTCCTGGTGAGGGGCGCGATGGGTCCACTTACCAGGGGTTCATCTTCAGAATTGTCGTTGGATGAACTGGACGCTCCTGCTATGTAGGCCGGAGTTCCCTTTCCTTGCTGGGCGGTTGCGGGGAACTCAATGGTCTCCATGCGTTTCATGGCTGGCTCCTTCGGTTTGGCGGGTGATTTCCCGGATTTCCTGGCCGGGGTCCGGTCTGCCTTTTCGGTTGGGGTGCGCGAACGGCATTCTGCAGCACGGTGCCCCTCTTTGCCGCACTTGAAACATCCGGTGGTTCTTTCGGCAGTAGGCTGCTGCTTTGTGGCGTCGCGGGATGGCTCCGATGGCGACTTTCCCCAGGGTCTCCCTCTGTGCTGTCTCTTGGCCAGGACAATCTCGGCTTCTTCGGCCAGGATGTACCAATCTTGTAGCTGGTGGGGATCTCCTCGGGGAAGGCAGGCATCGTAGAGGTTGTAATTAAGGCCATCTTTGAAATGGCTGAGCAGAATGTCCTCGGGCCAATTCAGCTTGCTGGCCGGGGTTCGAAACTCCTGGGTATACTCGGCCACTGGTCTTCTGCCCTGCTTCACTGTTTTTAGTCTTTTGCATGCTATTTGGTCTGCCAATGGGTCTTCGAACCTGCGTCTGAGGGAGAACATGAACTGATTGAAGTTCAATAGTTCCGGTGAGTCGGCGTCGTACAGGTCCACGACCTAGTCTGCTGCGATGCCATCCAGGGCAGCTTGCACAATCGGTGGGGATGTCTCGGCCATACTCCTCCATATAGTTTAAAACCTGGGTTAGGAAGAACCCCAGGCGTCGTGGCTCGCCCCGGAACTTCACATCGAGTCGTGGGAACTTTTGAATGGAGCGCTGCCTCTTCTTGTGTTTGTGGCGTCTCCCCTCTCGGTGTGCAGCATCTGCTCGCCATGGGGTAGGGGCAGCGGCGGCGACCGCAGCGGGTTCAGCTGTCTTGCTGGACGGCCCTGGGGCTTCAGCCTCAGACTTATCTTCGGTGTCTTTCTTTCCGCAACCCAGATGGATGGTTCCGATGTAGGGTTCGGGTTTCTCCTCTTTCAGGGAGACTAGGGCTATCTTCATCATGCTGTTTGCCTGCTCCAGCAACCGGCTCAAATGCCCTGGGCAGTCTTCTTCGTCCTCGCTGAGATGGGGGGATCTTTCCATCTCCTCCTTCCAGCCTGGCTGGTGGCTGCCTCGTTGGAGTGTCACCTTCCTCGCCTTTTTCTCCCAGTCGTCCTTCCCAACACCCATCAACCACCAAGGTTTGCAGCTGCGCACCTCCACTACCTCTTCTTCCGATGAGTAGGAAGACTCAGAGCTGGATAGCTTGCAGGGTTCAGGCCGGCAGGGGGGCTCCCCCTTTGCGGTGGACTCTTCTTTCCCTGCTCCGTTGTCTGACACGGTCTTGCGAAGTCCCCCAGTAAGGGCCCACTTCAATACCTCATCCTAAGAAAGTAGAACTTGTGGAAACGGTGTCTTCCAAAAGGAGCTTTTATTAGGAGAAGCTTTAGGCATAATAGACAGGATCTGAGGGTTTCCTGCCAGATCGATAGGTAAAAAGTATCCCAAGCATAACCCCACCCCATAGTTCATCCGGTCAGTTCAAACAGGCCAATCCCAAGGTGTTAAGTCCATTGTGGGAAAAAGGAGATAACATCAGGCCGTCTCCGGGCTGCAGTGATGTTTAGGCAGCTCTTCGCACCTTCCCTTGCGAACGCGGAGATAAAACAGTTGCCGGAGGTACATTCCATTCTCCTCCCCCCCTTTACTAGCTGACAACAGGGGAGAGAAAGTTCACAGAGGAAGAAATGCAGAAACAGCAAAGTGTTACATTGTAGCAATAGAGGAAACAAGGCAATAACCCTCAAGCGCTTCCACCCTCCCCTCCAGGAGTATGGCAGAACCCAGGGAAAGAAGAGAATGCAATTCGGGTTTAGAAAGGAGGGAAAAGGTCCTTTAAAATATGGGTTCTGACACTGTCTCCCAAAGGTTTTGGAGCGATGTGTCTTCTTTCTTATTTTCTTTAAAGAAAAATTCCATTTCCTTTTCTGCTTTTTGTATAAATTCTTTCTTTTTCAGTAAAGATTGATTTAGTGTCCATCTTAATTTTTTCTTTGTTCCTCTCCACGTCATCTTTATCGGATTATGATCCTCCCATACATTAGTTTCTATCTCAATCTCTTGTATGTTCATTCTTAATTCAGGAGATATCCATATCATATCAATTCTAGACCAAGATTTATGCCTATTTGAGTAAAATGTATATTGAGATTTCTTTGGGTTCTTTTCTCTCCATATATCCTGTATACAGATTTCTTCTGCCATTTTAAAAAAGGCCTTAGGTAAAATATTCCTTTCTTTTTTCCTTATTTTATTACTTCTATAATCTAGCTTTCCATCTACAATTGTGTTAAAATCTCCTACTAAGCAAATATTTTGATATTCCGTTTCCAATATTTTCTTATGTAATTTTTGGTAAAATTCTTATTATTATTCGATGCATAGATTGCTACCATCAATGTCTGTTTTTGATTTATCATTATTTTCACCATTAGTATTCTCCCTTCTTCATCTGAATAAATTTGTTTAGGATTCATTGTTTCTTTAATATATAGAGCTATTCCTCTTTTCTTTTGTTGTGCTGATGAAAAATAAAGCTTCCCAATTTTCAGACATTCCAAAAAATTATAATGTTGTCTTTTAATATGTGTTTCTTGGAGACAGACTATATCCATTTTTAGTTTTTGTAATCATGTAAAAAAAATTCCTTTTCAAGGGGGAGTTCAATCCATTTATATTCATTGAGAGAATCCCATTGTCCTTCTCGATCTTCTTCAATTATATTTAGGTTTCATTCTCCTATTTGTTCTTATCTGTCTTTGTTCACTTCCCTTTACCCCTTCTTCTTGATTTATGTTTTCTGTTTCTTCTTCTTCCCTTTGTTTAGCAGCCCCTTCTATTGCTGTCTCTTCCTGTTTTCTAGATTCCCATTCTGGTTGGAATTCCGAACTTCTTTCTTCGAGAAAAACTCTGTCTGTCATGAAATTCCATTGCTTTAAAAACAGAGCCCAATCTGTATCTTTTTGTGTCCCAATTGATTCGTATCCCCTCCGGCATCAGCCATCTAAAATTAACTCCTTTTTTAATTATTTGTTTGGTGAAAAATTGATATTCTCTTTGTGAGTCCCTTATCCTCCTAGGTATCTGCTTCAGGACTACAATTTCCTTTTCCTTGTATTGCAGTGGATCATCTCTCACTCTTCTCACTCTTCTCAATATCTCATCTCTTATTGATTTTTTAACAAATCTAACATGTACCTCTCTAGGGACTTTGTTTCTCCTTGCATAACTTGAATTGACTCTAAATATTTGATCAATCTCTCCTTCCATTTCCTGTTTCCCAATTTCCAATGCTCCAGCCAACAGTTCTTTCATCAAATCAGCAAGATCTTCTTCCTTATCTTCCGTTATGTTCTGAAATCTTAAAAAATAGGATGCCTTTTCCATTTCCAAAACCGCCACTAAATCCTCCAATTTTTTATTTGCCTGCCTCAATCTTTGGTTTTCGTCTTTTATTTCTTCCAACTTTTGATCGATTTCTACTGATTTGTCTTCTATTTTCTGAATCCTTTCCTCATTCTTTGTAATCATCTGCTGAAAATTTTCTAGTTGGAAGTTCAAGTTGTGAATTTCTTCATTCATTTTATCAAAATTATCTTTTGTCTCTTCATGGTTTCTCTTTGTGTCTTCTTTATGTGAAGTAATTGCCTCTTGGATTAGTTGTAGTGTGGCTTGCATGTCCTTCTGGAAATTAATGTTTTTT
Organism: Protobothrops mucrosquamatus; assembly: GCF_001527695.2. Lineage (NCBI taxonomy): Eukaryota > Metazoa > Chordata > Lepidosauria > Squamata > Viperidae > Protobothrops > Protobothrops mucrosquamatus. The sequence goes on along the minus strand of NW_015390276.1, from coordinate 33,604 downwards.
TCTTGCTGTAGCATTGCTTCAATTGATCTCTGATACACAGGACTGGGGGCAGTAGAAGACGGAGCTGAGGATGGTTTTTTGCTAGTTTTAGCTAGATTGGAAACACTCATTTTTATTCCCACCCTCCAAACCTTCCCAGTTACCAGCCTTATGCAAAACCACCAATCTTATAATCAATATCACAATATATCATTTAAATTTGTCTCAAATAGTTCTTGTGATCTTTATCTATAGTCTCTATAATCCAATAAGCTCCACCAAACAGGGGAAGAAAGGAAGAAAAATTTGTAATCCATTTCTGTCTTTCAATCTCAACTCCAAACAATTATCCAAAAATCCAGTAGTATCAATCAGCCCAGATTTGTAATCCCAAAAGTCCTGTTGTATAGAGTTAATGATCCATAGGGCCTCCCCCAAAGGGAGTCACCAAGAGTCAGATTTCCTCTGTCTCTAAATAGTTCTTGAAATTGAAGATCTGTAATCCAATAGGCTCCCCATACAAAAAAAGAAAAGAGGGAAAGAAAAAAATTATAATCCACTTTTGTCTTTCAACACCAACTCCAGGCAGTTATCCAAAAATCCAGGGTCATCAGTCAGCCAAAATTTGTAATCCTAAAGGTCCTACTATTCCAAGTTAATAATCCATAGGACCTCTCCCAAAGAGAATAACCAAGAGTCAGATTTCCTCTGTCTCTAAATAGTTCTTAACACTGCAGCTCAAATGATTTTTGTAATCCAGGAAAGCCAGCTGGCTTCAAAATAGTTTATAATTGTAATCCATCATGCAGAAAAACAGCCCAAAGAGTTTTTCTTCTTTTACAGCTGCAATCTGCAAGGCTGAGAAATTCAGGCACATCAAAGAGTCTAGCTTGCTATCTCTGTCTGGGCTTCAGGCCAAGTTCACTCCTTCCAAACAGAGTGCAAACAAGGTCTTAGTGCTGTTCCTTTTTTCCACCACTAGATGTCATTGAATCTCTATCTTTCAACCAGGACTTGTTTCTCAAAAGTTCAGTGAGGTATTTTTCAAAGAAAATAGAATTTTCACAGTATTTTAGGTCCCCAATTTTTTTCAGCATTATGTCTTTAAATTATTTCTAAATTGATTTTATAATCTATCTGTTTTTCTCCCCAAAGATGTTAAACCATCACTGTTCTTCTAGGGGGAGGGGCAAAAAAGAAAAAAAAACCGCCCTCTTGCTTCTGGGAGCTTTCCTTTTTTGGATTTTTCTCCAGGGAAAGTTTTTAAAATAGTAGAGCAGGGAAAATACTCTCACCCAGTTCCAAATGCATTGCTTACATTTTGCTGGTTAGTGCTTTTTTTCCCAGTTGTCGGTAGCTTCCAACTGGCCATCGGACTACAGCCAGTCTTTCCCCTGCTGGTTCAGAGGGCTTCCTCGGATCAAACGGATTGACCGCCGTCTCTCTGTGATCTATGAGGATCCCCTCCTTCGTCACCTCTCAGGGGCAACTTTAGGCCCTTTTTGGGCCCCCAGCAGGGCGAAATCAGGCGTGGGAGGCACAGCCCTGCTTCCCTGTGTCTGTCTCGCTATGACACGAAACCGGAAGTCCCAAACTTGTCCTTTTAAAAGTTGGAGATTTTCTTGGAGCTCTTCTTTCAATTGTGTTGGGAGGTTTATATTTAAACCATCATAATAAAAATTGGTGTCAGGTTTATATTCCAAAATTGCAGTTGACTCCTCTACATTGTCAGCTACTTGTGAAATTGCCTCAGTGGTTTGGTAACTTTCTACACATATTTGCATCTCTGAAGTAGTTTGAGTAGTTTTTTAAACAACCTTGGAGCATACAGTAACTGATGGATTTTATTTAAAGATTTTTCAAATACATCTCTAATAATTTGCTCCTCCATCTTCTTAACTCCCTCTTTAGTCAAAGAGTAGCTTTTTTGTAAGTCACTTAAGAATTGCTGGCCAATCAGGAATCATAAAAATCGGAAAGTTTTAGCCACCCACAGCAAAGCAGACCAAGCTACAAATTACTAAAAAATAATAAACTAGAACCACAACTTTCTGCCCTTACATTTCTCCATCAATTTTTTTTAAAAAGATACTCCACACTTCCTTACTTTAGCTTGCCTTTAGCAGCCTTTTTCCTTGTTGTTTAACATTGAAGAAATCCCCAAAATGGCGCAGATCTTCAAAAAGGAATAACAGGCTATGGCCAAAGAGAGCCTCTTTTAGCTTAATAAAGATTATTAGTCCTTAAAAATGATTAAGAAATGAAAGGCACAACTTACTGTCCCTTTGAAACATAAATTCCAAAATGGCTGCTTCTTCAACAATGAACTGATTGCAGCCCTGCCCCCCAGCTGCTGACATGGAGGCTACTTTGAAGCACAGCTCCTGAAGCTACTTGCAGACCCATTGCTGTACAGAGGATCTTGTGGGATGATTTTAGACCTCTCTAACCCAGAAGAGTCATATAAACTAAAGGAATGCCAGTTCCTTTTGTTGGTAAGTTGAAAAAGCTACAGTTTAGGAAAAACCCTTCAGGGATCCCTGGGCATGTCATGAGTTGGCCATCTTTTCACTGGAAGTCCAAGGTCAGGTGAAGTGTTAATACCACTTTATAATGCCTTGGTAAGACCACACTTGGAATATTGCATCCAGTTTCGGTTGCCACAATGTAAAAAAAGATGTTGAGACTCTAGAAAGAGTACAAAGAAGAGCAACAGAGATGATTAGGGGACTGGACGCTAAAACATATAAAGAACGGTTGCAGGAATTGGGTATGTCTAGTTTAATGAAAAGAAGGACTGGGGTGACCTGATAGCAGTGTTCCAATATCTTAGGGGCTGCCACAAAGAAGAGGCAGTCAAGCTATTCTCCAAAGCACCTGAAGGCAGGACATGAAGCAATGGATGGAAACTAATCAAGGAGAGAAGCAACCTAGAACTATGGATAAATTTTCTGACAGTTAGAATATTTAATCAAAGGAACAACTTGCCTCCAGAAGTTGTGGGTTCTCCAACACTGGAGGTTTTTAAGAAGAGATTGGACAACCATTTGTCTGAAATGATATAGGGTTTCCTGCCTGAGGGGGGGGGGTTGGACTAGAAGACCTCCAAGGTCCCTTCCAACTTGTTATCTCAGCTAGTTGTGGCTTACTCTACAAATTATTTGCCCATAATGAGGGGGTTGAAACCATTTCACACATATATAGTATATTATAAATTTTGCAGAGACATTTACAGAGACATTTATCTGTTAGGGGTACAATCTACTTTGTACCCCTTAATGATAAATTCCCTGGGAGGCCAGGTAAATGTTACATGAACCTTCTCTTTTTGGATTTAAAGACATTCATTAAGTTTGCAGTAGCTAAATTCTATATTGTTGTGATGAAAGCAAGATATAATTGGTCAAAGAGATAATTACTTTTGTTTTAAAATACTATTTGGTTTGATACATCTTAACTATTAATTGTAGGGAATATAAAGTTTTTATTATTTTATATCAGTGTTTTAAATCTATCACCTGGGTAAGTACTGTATTAATACAGTAATAGAGGAGTGAATGTTATATTCTGTGATTTGTTTTGCTAGCTGTTAGTATATTGCTGTATTTATTTGCTTCACTCTGTTTTTGTTTCTTTTGTTCTTTTAAATTTTACTGGTCATTGACTGAATAAATATTATTGATTGATGCTCTACAAATTATGGTGCAAATACAGTCATAGAGCCAATGGTAGTATTGAACTGTGCCTTTTTTCATTATAATTTAAACATACCCTTAAAGTTCTTTTTATCCAATAGACTGAAATCTTAATTATAAAATATTCTGTTCTTTATTCTGTTGCCACAAGATATTTATTTTCCAAAAATATTACATTTACTATATGTTAATCCTATTAAGATGAGTGTTTCTGTGTTCCTTTTATTGAAAGAATTATATTGAGTTTAGTTTGAACAAATGTATACTACCTTCGCTATCTTGGGCATCCAAACTTCTCTATAGAGAATTAAAGTAGTTCAAACTTGCCAAATTGAATAAGTAGCAATATGTTTACATTTCAGCAGTGGAGATGTAATCCATATGCAAGGACAGATTTTCGAAGCAAGATGTTCTTCCTTAAAGCAACAAGTTGTCGATAAGTTTGGCATCATTTACATGTGTGTGAAAGGAGAAAAAAAACCACTTTCTTTTTCTTGCAGGAGAATGTAGAGACAGAGTCCACTTTTTCATTAAATATGAATTTCAGCAGTAAACGAACAAAATTTAAAATCACTACTTCAATGCAAAAAGATACCCCACAGGCAAGTATTATTAATGTCATTAAGACATAGCTGTATTCCATGAGGGGTATAACACCAAATAACATCTCTTTTGAGTCAAGCTCGCCTCCTGGACATTTCTGTGCAGTTTTCTTGGCATTCTTTTTTTCCAAAATATTTTATGGCCTTCTGAGGCTAGTCTGTATAGTCCTTCCTTGTCCCAGTACTAACCAGTTCTGACATTTATTAGCAGCTGAGCCCAGACAAGAGACTTAGTGTTGCCACTTGTTGAAACATAAAACTAAAACTTGAAAATGGTTGGAGTCTGTGAAATTAACAATTTGTAAAGATATTTTAATATGGGAAGCAGGACTTTTTGACGTTGCCCAGTCTAGTGGCATTGTCTCAACTATGGGTTGCATCCCCAGTTAATTATATTTAGAGCAGGCCCATTGAAATCATGAATAACAAGCTCCATTGCTTTCAGCAGGCCTGCTTTAAAACTAACTCAAACATTTACTAATAATACCAGAGATAAATAATTAAAAAGCAGCTTGTTTAATACTTAAACTAACTAGTTTTTCTGTTTTTTTAAATTTCATATTCCCAAAGGTTTGGGGAAATTGAAGAATTCAGGATTTTTTTCCGGTGATTAAACAATCCAGTTCAATTAATTACTTTTTTTTTAACATTTTATTAAGATGTAAAGTAAAATACAAAATACAAAGCAAATAGTAGGACACAATGGGGAGGAAAAAGGGAGAAGAAAGGGAGGAAAAAGAAAAAAGAGATTGACTTCCAACTTCCCCTGTTGCATTAACGTCGAGCCTCGACTTTTTACTTTTTCACAATAGTAAAAACTAGCCATTTCTGTAACAACAAATCAATCTAATCAGTGAAACCCAAAATCAAAGTTTCATTCTTTTCCACCTCAAGCACAAAGTCCAGAAGCGGTCTCCATGTAGAAATGAAGGTACTTGTATTCTTTTCTTTAATCAAAACAGTCAATTTTGCCATCTCTGCCAACTCCATCAGCTTCTGTAGCCATTTGTCCATAGTGGGAATCGAAATGTCCTTCCATTTTTGTGCATACAGTAGTCTTGCTGCCATCAACATATACAGGATCAAAGTTCCACATTTTTTTCCCAAGTCTTTTTCCATTAAACCCAAAAGAAAAGTTTCTGGTTTCATGTTTGTTTTTACTTTAAGGATTTTCTGTATCAAAATGTGAATCCTTCTCCAATATTTCTTTGCTTTATCACATGTCCACCATAAATGATAAAAAGTCCCTTTTTACATTTACATTTCCAACATTCATTTGAAGTACCTTTATACATTCTAGATAACTTGTCTGGTGTTAAATACCAGAGATACATCATCTTGTAGAAATTTTCTTTTAAGTTGTAATTCAATGTAAATTTTAAACTTTTCATCCACATATTTTCTCATTGTTCCAGCATCACATTATAACCAAAATTCCTTGCCTACTGGATCATAACAATGTTTTACATGTTCACTTTCCAAATTCAATTTCAATAGCATTTTATAAGCCTTAGCAATAATATGTTTGTCACTGTCACACAATAATTTTTCCAATTCATTTTTAATGAAGTCAAACCCAAAACACTTTTTATCTAGTTTAAATCTTTCTTTCAGTTGTTGGTATGTAAACCAATGACAAACATAACCCTCTGATTCTAACTCTTCCCTCGAATAGGGTCACCTGAGTTGAAAAGTATCATTTTACCGTAGGTCCACCAGTCCAGTTTCACAACCATTTCTTTTCTAAAAAAAAGCTTCCTGTGGGGATACCCAAAGAGGCAACTTTGTGGAGAATCTTGTTTTGTACTTGTTCCATACTCGTAATATGGCACGTCTAACAAAGTGATTATTAAAATCAACATTAACTTTAACTTTATCATACCATAAATAACGGTGCCATCCAAACCTTAGTTCATGACCTTCCAAATCAAGTAGCCTCTTATTCTGGAGGTTCACCCACTCCTTTAACCAGGCCAGGCAACATGCATCAACCAGTGCAATTAAGTATTAAGACTCAAAATGAGAAAGGAAAATACATTTTAGACAGGAGAATCAGAAATATTTCTAAATGTGTGTCTTTTTGAAATTAACCATAAAAAAACAAACATGGAAAAAAGCATATTCTGTTTTCTGATTATTGCTGCTTGGTTCTTTTTCATTTCAATCTGGTGAAAATTACAGTACCTATTCTCTACTCTTTGACATAACTTGGAATCTTATTTGGAAATGCAACCCTATGCATTTTCAGTGCAAGGTAAGATCCATTTACCGCTTCCAGACATCCCAGGGAATCAGGAATTGTGGATTGCTTATAAGTGAGCAACATGGTGGTTTCTGCTACCTGTGGATGTGGCTAGTAAATTTAGACAGCTGTATCTACTTATTTTGTATTTATTTCATTCTTTACCATTCTAGCGTATGTGAACAGTGTTCAATGTCCACATATTCAGTGGGTTTTATCCCCCAATACATTTTGCAGACACTAAGCTGGTAGGTATAGCCAACACTCCAGAAGATAGGCTTAAGATACAGAAGGATCTTGACAGACTTGAACATTGGGCGCTATCTAATAAAATGAAATTCAATGGTGAAAAAAGTAAGGTTCTACATTTAGGCAAGAAAAACCAAATGCACAGGTATAGTATAGGTGGTACCTTACTCAATAGTAGCAACTGTGAGAGGGATCTTGGAGTCCTAGTGGACAATCACTTAAATATGAGCCAGCAGTGTGCTGCAGCTGCCAAAAAAGCCAACACAGTGCTGGGCTGCATTAACAGAGGGATAGAATCAAGTTCACGTGAAGTGTTAATACCACTTTACAATGACTTGGTAAGGCCACGCTTGGAATACTGCATCCAGTTTTGGTCACCACGATGTAAAAAAGATGTTGAGACTCTGGAAAGTGTACAGAGAAGAGCAACAAAGATGATCAGGGGACTGGAGGCTAAAGCATATAAGGAACGGCTGCTGGAATTGGGTATGTCTAGTCTAATGAAGAGAAGGACAAGGGGTGACATGATAGCAGTGTTCCAATATCTCAGGGGCTGCCACAAAGAAGACGGAGTCAAGCTATTCTCCAAAGCACCTGAAGGCAGGACAAGAAGCAATGGATGGAAACTAATCAAGGAGAGAAGCAACCTAGAACTATGGATAAATTTTCTGACAGAACATTTAATCAAAGGAACAACTTGCCTCCAGAAGTTGTGGGTTCTCCAACACTGGAGGTTTTTAAGAAGAGATTGGACAACCATTTGTCTGAAATGATATAGGGTTTCCTGCCTGAGGGGGGGTGGACTAGAAGACCTCCAAGGTCCCTTCCAACTTTATTATTATTATTATTATTATTATTATTATTATTATTATTATTATTATTATTATTATTATTATTATTATTATTATTATTATTATTACTATTACTATTACTATTATTATATCAGTACTTCATCTGTATTGCATTTATTTTCTTTACAGGTAGTCCTCGACTTACAACAGTTCATTTATTGACCGTTCAAAGTTACAAAGGCACTGAAAAAAGTGACTTATGACCATTTTTCACAGTTACAACCTTTGCAGCATCCCCATGGTCAGATAATCAAAATTTAGATGTTTGGCAACTGGTTCATATTTATGACGGTTGCTATGTCCCAGGGTCATGTAATCACCTTTTGCGATCTTTTGACAAGCAAAGTCAATGGGGAAGCCAGATTCACTTAACAACCAGGTTGCTAACTTAACAACTGCAGTGATTCACTTAACAACTGTGGCAAGAAAGGTCGTAAAATGGGGCAAAACTCACTTAACAGATGTCTCACTTAACAACAGAAATTTTGGGCTCAATTGTCGTAAGTTGAGGAATAATAGGTAAGAAATTTATTCAAAATCTACATAATGTTGCCTAGATTTGGGCAACGTGGAAAGCCATGGTCTCTCATTCATGTTTCCTTTAGCTTCTAAGAGTGCCAGAGGATTATCTTCTTCCATATAGTTTACTAAGAAAAGAATTGCTCTCATCTGGATCATGAAAGAATATGCCATTTGAATGGGCATCTGCACGTGATCATAGCTACTAACCCACTGAATTACATTGTCTTGTATTGCAGGAAATGGAGCAAACAAGAAGTGCTGTAGATGAAGATAGGAAAATGTACCTTCAAGCTGCAATCGTCCGCATCATGAAAGCACGAAAGTTGTTGCGACACAATGCTCTCATTCAGGAGGTAAGATTATTTACTTCTTGGCATGTAGACATTTAGGGGATCTTGTTAAATGGGATGGTTGGCTGTGCCAATTGAAATAAGATGGTTCTCCTGTGACAGTTGAAATAAAGTGTGCCATGTTAAATGCTTGAACCATGGTTTTAGAATACAGGTAGTCCTTGACTGATGACCATAATGGAGCCTGGAATTTCCATCATAAGTCATGATGGCAATTCTGAGCCTGTTCATGGAGACACATGGCATATTAGGATGCAAGTGTGAATCTTGTGATAGCATTTTTCATTTTCACAAAACTGCTGTTCCAAAAGTTGTGATCCTAAACATTGCTGCCTCTGCATGGATTATGAACTTTCCTCCAAACTCTTCACTTGCTCCAAAAATACACAAACTGTCTTGCAATTTTGAGAATGAATTTGTGTTTTTCTTTAAAAAGATACAGTTGGCTTGGTTTTGAAGGGTTTTTTTCCAGCTCTTTTAAGAAGTCAGCATTTACATCAGCTTTTATCTTTCTTCTCTCCTTTGCACAGGTAATTAGCCAATCAAGAGCTAGGTTTAACCCAAGTATCAGCATGATTAAGAAGTGTATTGAAGTTCTGATAGACAAACAGTACATTGAACGGAGCCAGGCCTCAGCAGATGAGTACAGCTATGTTGCATGAGTTTAATATTCTGCAGATACAGATGTAAGGAGATCATTTCTGTCTCTGCTTGGTGTGTTCTGTGGGGGGAAAGCAGAACTATGGTGCCTCCATAACTGGTCACTTGGCAACCCCTGTTTTTTCTGCTGTTTACATCATCACCAGTGACATGTCATGAGCGTCAGTGAAGAAAAAAGCCTATAGGTATCCTGAGTTCATGTCATTTTGACATTTCTTAAAACTTTACTAAAAGAGAATGAGTGAAGACTTGCTGAAATGTGGAAATTTTGGTTGGATATCATTCTTCCCCTTCCACCTCTCCATCTTCCCACGTTTGCAGTTGATGTTTTTTTAATGTATCTTAAAAGACAAAACAGACTAAATATTGTAATATAGCAGATGACATAATAATTGTATCTACACTGAAATGTAAAAACAATGAACACAATACTGCTGCTTATCAAATAAATAAAAATGGAATATGTTGTGCAACCTGTTTTAATTTATAAACTGAACAGCTGTTTTCACTGCTAAGCATCCTTGTAGCTCATTCCTGTGCATTTTACTGTTTGATCAGGAAGATTTATCTCATAGGCATGTCCTTCCTCTGTAAAGTTACTCTGTTTAGAAGTCAGCTTGGAAAAGGGATTATTCTGATTGGATGGATACTCTTATGCTTATCTATGAAAGAATGGATTGTGTGGATGTTACCTCACTGTGATCGGTTTTCCCTTAGAAGGCAAAAATAAACTTTAAAAGCAGCCCATTGTACCTTATGTTCCTTTCCACGTAGGGTGTCTGGGTGCCAACATAGGAAGAGAAGAACTAAAGGCTACTTTACAGTGTCTGTTTTCATTTATATGATTGCATTTTTGACAACTCAAATTGTGAAGAAAAACTGCAGTATTATGAACTCAAAGTAGGAGATGAATGAGCTTAATGAGTTTACACTAAAATTTCAAGTACTTGAATTTTTAATGAAGAGTCACCAAAGATATGCTTGATTTTGTGGCATTTAAATAATGTTGAATAATGTCCTGGCCCATAAGAATTAGAAGAGTCCCTGCCCGTTCCAAAACCCAACCTTCACTTCTCTTCCTTTACTCGGCTCCTTTAGACAAAGTCTCTGTATAATCGTTCAGTCAATGAATACCCTCTATTTTTTATGCCTTCCCCAGTTGTGAAGAATGAATAAATTCAAATTCTATTCCCCATGGATCAGAAGGGACTGCAGACCTGGGGACTGCTGCAGAGTGTGTGTACCAAGTGTGGAAGGCCAGTGGTGACACAGCAAAGAGCCAGGCTGAAATTGGAACTGTCACCCCCAGGGGAGCAACAAGCCAGTGGTAGTTGGAGGTAATAACCAGCCCAAAGCTCAGAGAGTCAATGGGCCTCAGCAGAGACGTAGGTGGCCCAGATCAGAGACTGGTGGGACACTGCAAGGCCCAGAGGCGGGAAACGGGTTTGGAGCCCTCTGCTAAGGTGGACCAGGGCCAGTGGCGGCAGAACACCCACTGGAGCTGGCAGCCGGGGTTGGAACTCAGGCTGGGGCTGCAAACTCTGAAATTCCAACAAATATGGAGCCCAGAAGCTGGCAAAAACCAGACCCCCTGAAGAGAACATTGTTGGCAACAGGCCCCCTGCAGGACTGACAGGAAGAAGCTTATGGGAGATTTGGGGAGTACAGGAGTCCAAGGACCCTGAGGTGACAGTGGGTTGTCCCCTAGGGTGAGAGCATACCCATACAGTATACCTGTGATCTCCAGTGCTAGTCCACTGCCTTATTTGCTAGAATACACTATTTATCTTGGAGGTTTCAAAATCCAGTTGGATTTCTGTATCCCTGCATGTAAGATGGGGTCTTATTGATAGATCTGTGAGTAAGGAGTGCACTTTCATATCTTGAGAGCATCCACTGGCATCCACTGGCATCCACTGCCACTGGCATCCACTGGCTTCCACTGCGCGAGCTGCACTGGCTGCCAGTGGCCTTCCGGGTACGCTTTAAGGTGTTAGTTACCACCTTTAAAGCGCTCCATGGCATAGGACCTGGATACCTCCGAGACCGCCTTCTGCCACAGACTCCCTCCCACAGACCGGTACGCTCCCACAGAGCGGGCCTCCTCAGGGTGCCGTCGGCCAAGCAATGTCGGCTGGCGANCACAGCTACAAATATTTGGTTTTAATTGGCTTTTATTGGGGAAATGTGCTATGTTGTTTTAATATGCTGTGAGCCGCCCTGAGTCCCGTGGGGAGAAGGGCGGCATATAAGTCAATGTATTAAATTAAATTAAATTAAATTAAATTAAATTAAATTAAATTAAATTAAATTAAATTAAATTAAATTAAATTAATTAAATCCAAGAAATCTTGCATAATTTCAAAAAATGGGTATTAGCTGCTACTTTTTATTTAAAAAGCATTAATTTTTTACTTTCTCTAATAGGATTCCTTCTCCTCTTGTCTTCCTTACTGTGATTTATATTTATTCCTGATGTAATATGCTGTCAGAGGTAGTAGCCTGGGAAGAGATTAGTTAAACTTGTACTGCTGTGACTCTTTTTTTGGGGGGGGGACTGTTTTTGTGCAAACTTACTATCTGAGCAATTGATGGAATCTATATGGTATAATGGTTAAGGTGCTGAACTGAGACCAAGGCAACTGCACTCAAACCTGGAATTCAATAGGTGGGTGTAGTCCAGGCCCTACTGCTCAGTCAGCTTTCCAAGATTGTTACTTTATCCTAAAAAAGGCACCAGTGGTGGGATTCAGCCGGTTTGCACCACTTCGGCAGAACCGGTAGCTAATTTTTTGTTGTCCAGGCCCAGAATGGACTTCCGGAAGCTGCATCCACACAGAGAACCGGTTGTTCACATATTTGAATCCCACCACTGAAAGGCACCCTTTGCCTTATGCACTACTTAGAAGAAAACTAATTACAGTTAATCCTCAACTTGCAACCACAATTGGGATCAGAAAATTCATTGTTAAGTGGTACAGCCATTAAGTGAGGCATCACATGACCACACCTGATTTTATGACCTTTTTTGCCACTGTAGTTAGTGAATCACTGTGATCATTAAATGAGAAATCACAGATTGCAATTGGCAACCTTTCCTGCTGGCTTCCCCATTGACTTTGCTTGTTGGAAGCCGGCTGTGAAGGTTGTAAATGATGATCAGATGACACTGGGATGCTGCTACCATCATAAATGCAAGCCAGTTGCCAAGAGCCCAGATCATGATTATGTGACCATGGGGGATGCTGTGATGGTTGTAACAAGGACTGGTTATAAGTAACTTTTTCCAGCGTTGTCATAATTTCAAATGGTTGATAAACAAATGGTTGTAAGTCAAGGACTACCGCTACTTGTAACAAACTATATAAAGTAATGTTTAACTGTATTCAAGCCTTATAATTTAGTGAGGGGGAAAAAAAATTTGATCCCCTGCTGATTTTGTACATTTGCCCACTGACAAAGAAATGATCTGTCTATAATTGTAATGGTAGGTTTATTTTAACAGTGAGAGACACAATACCAACAAAAAATCCAGAAAAATGCATTTCAAAAAAGTTATAAATTGATTTGCATTTTAATGAGTGAAATAAGTATTTGATCCCCTATCAATCAGCAAGATTTCTGGCTCCCAGGTGTCTTTTATACAGGTAATGAGCTGAGATTAGGAGCACTCTCTTAAAGGGAGTGCTCCTAATCTCAGCTTGTTACCTGTATAAAAGACACCTGTCCATAGAAGCAATAAATCAAATTCTAAACTCTCCACCATGGCCAAGACCAAAGAGCTGTCCAAGGATGTCAGGGACAAGACTGTAGACCTACACAAGGCTGGAATGGGCTACAAGACTATCGTCAAGCAGCTTGGTGAGAAGGTAACAACAGTTGGTGCAATTATTTGCATATGGAAGAAACACAAAATAAGGAGGATCTTGTCAATGATCTCAAGGCAGCTGTGACCATAGTCACCAAGGAAACAATTGGTAACACACTACGCCATGAAGGACTGAAATCCTGCAGCGTCTGCAAGGTCCCCCTGCTCAAGAAAGCACATGTACAGGCCCATCTGAAGTTTGCCAATAAACATCTGAATGATTCAGAGGAGAACTGGGTGAAAGTGTTGTGGTCAGATGAGACCAAAATCGAGCTCTTTGGTATCAACTCAACTTGCTGTGTTTGGAGGAGGAGGAATGCTGCCTATGACCCCAAGAACACCAACCCCACCATCAAACATGGAGGTGGAAACATTATGCTTTGGGGGTGTTTTTCTGCTAAGGCAGGCATGTCAAACTCATGACGTCGCGCAACGTATCGGGCCAGTTTTGCCATTGCCGGCAATGGGGTGGGTGTGGCTTCCACGTGATGCATCCGGTCCATGGGCCGGCAGTTTGACACCCCTGTGCTAAGGGGACAGGACAACTTCACTGCATCAAAGGGACGATAGACTGGGCCATGTACCGTCAAATCTTGGGTGAGAACCTCCTTCCCTCAGCCAGGGCATTGAAAATGGGTCGTGGATGGCTATTCCAGCATGCCAATGACCCAAAACACATGGCCAAGTCAACAAAGGAGTGGCTCAAGAAGAAGCACATTAAGGTCCTGGAGTGGCCTAGCCAGTTTCCAGACCTTAATCCCATAGAAAATCTGTGGAGGGAACTGAAGGTTCGAGCTGCCAAACGTCAGCCTCGAAACCTTAATGACTTGGAGAGGAGTGGGACAAAATCCCTCCTGAGATGTGTGCAAACCTGGTGGCCAACTACAAGGAACATCTGACCTCTGTGATTGCCAACAAAGGTTTTGCCACCAAGTACTAAGTCATGTTTTGCCAAGGGGTCAAATACTTATTTCACTCATTAAAATGCAAATCAATTTATAACTTTTTTGAAATGTGTTTTTCTGAATATTTTTGTTGTTATTCTGTCTCTCACAGTTAAAATAAACCTACCATTACAATTATAGACTGATCATTTCTTTGTCAGTGGGCAAACGTACAAAATCAGCAGGGGATCAAATAATTTTTCCCTCACTGTATCCAGCCTATTCTTTGCTTCACTAAATTTTCCAAGAATACAGGAAGGAGTCAGAATACAGGAAAGAGTCAAAACAAGAAAGCAGTGCACTGATTCTTAAATAGTCTTTAGGGTTGTCTAAATATATCTTTTTTTAGATATACAACATGTAAATTAAGTTTGGTACTAACCGTGAATAAATTGCTAATTCATCAATTTCAGGGAACATGGCAAATCATAGTCATATTACCTGCCATTTTGGCCAATTATATGTCTTACTTTTTGGTAACCAGTTACCAAACTGACTATACTCCCATTTTTTTGGTTACTCAATCAGTCACCAGGAGTGAAGACAGGGGGAATGGGTTGATTGTCTTCACTGCTACTTTTGCATCATCAATGTTATGAAAAAAATGGGAGCACAACAGATGCTCTGGTTAGAACTGTCCTGTTTTCCTCAATATGAACAGAAAAATATTTTCATACAACATACTGGACTAGGTCAGTTTGTAATTCAGTGTGTTATTTTAACATCTGCAAACCAGGTCATTCTATCAAACCATAATATGGACTATTTGGGCATAGTGTATTATATGAGCATAACAAATATGTTTTATTACCCTGTATTTAGGTTTGGCATAATATGTGAATCAAGCCAATGAGGGAGGTTGCTTTGGTCATTTGTATGTTGAGGGTGAAGGTTCTGAGATGTGGGTTGGTTTCCAAACATTTCGTTACCAGGCTAGGTAACATCTTCAACAGCATTTAGGAGATGCCTGTGTCAGTGCTCTTCTGTTTATAAGGGCTTCAGGTGTGGGTATGTCAAATGAGGGTCTTGTGATGGGTCAGATGTGAGTCATCAGAGAGAGGTTTGTGATGGGTCTTGTGATGGGGAGGTTACTTCAGGTCAGGGTCATTGGAGGGTGTGAATCATCTGTGTCAAGTGTGAGTCATCAGTGAGAGGCTGGTGATGGGTCTTGTGGTGGGGAGATTACATCAGGTCAGGGTCATTGGAAGGTGAACTGGGGGGAGGGGGTTGCCTGGGTTGGTTGAGGGTTGGTGCTGTCTCTGGTTGGCTGTGTGGTTGATTTGGATTCTTAGAGGTTCATCGGCTGGTTGTAGGTCAATGGGTCTGTTCATGTAATGCTTGTGGAGTGCCAGGCTTCGATGAACTCATGAGCGTGGCGGGTGGGTAGCGTGGCCGATGATTTTAGTGTTGCTCCAATCAAACTGCTGTCGTTTGGTGTTGGTGTGAGTAGAGATTAAGGATTTGGGATTCTGGCGTTTGACTGCCAGCCGGTGTTCGTGGATCCTGGTTTTTAATTGACATGATGTTTGTCCCACGTAGAAGTGGTTGCAATTGTTACAGTTGATTTTGTAGATTACATTGTTTCTTCCATCCTTCTGTGTCTTGTCTTTGGTTCTGGATAATTCCTGGCGGAGTGTGGCTGTGGGTTTGTGGGCTATGGCTATTCCTAGGGTTTGGAGAATTCTGGCTGTCATTTCCGACACCCCTTTTGTGTATGGTAGGGTTAGTTTTTGTGTGGCGGTTGGCTGTGTGATGTGTTGTGGTTTGGGTGCTGTGTGTCAGAATATGAAGTTTTTTGGATAGACATTATGGAGAAAGATGTCGAGCAGCCGTTTGTCTTCTGCTTTTCTTAGTGTTGTGGTGCTGCAGTGTGTCCTGGACCTTCTGAAGAGGGTCTGGACACAGCTGCTTTTGTGTGCGATGGGGTGGTTACTTGCAGAGCTGAGGATCTGGTCCGTGTGCGTAGGTTTGTGGTAGACACGGGTTTCCAGTTCTCCATTATCCAGTTTACTTACGTCGATGTCGAAGAATGGGAGTCTGTTGTCTATTTCCTCTTCACGTGTGAATTTGATCCCAGGGAATATGTTGTTAAGTAGGTGATGTGTTTCTTTGATTTGGGAGTGTTTGATGATGATGAAGGTGTCATCGACATAGCGTGTCCAGAATTTTGGTTGGATGGTGGGTAGCGCTATGGATTCGAATCATTGCATGACTGCTTCTGCTATAAGGCCAGATATGGGAGATCCCATCTGGGTACCTTGTACTTGCTTGTACATTTTCCTGTAGAACTTGAAGTATGTGTTGAGGCATAGATCCAGGAGTTTCATGATGGTTTCTGTGGACATGGATTGTTCTGTAGTGGCATCATCTTTGTGGGTATAGTATTTGGTGCGTAGGTGGTGTATGGTTTGTTTAGCCAGGTCGATGTCAATCAAGGTGAAGAGGGTGGTGATGTTGAAGGAGACCATAATTTCTTCCTTGTTGATCTTGGTGTGTTTGATGCATTGGAGAAATTGTTCTGGGGAGTTTATTGAGTGGGTTGAGTTGTTGACCAGGTGTCTGAGTTTCCTCTGCAGGGTTTTTGCTAGTTTGTACATCAGTGTTCCAGGTAGAGACATCATTGGGCGTAAGGGGATCCCGTTCTTGTGTATTTTGGGGAGTCTGTAGAACCTGGGTGTGGAGGAAACTTGTGGTTGCATGTGCTTTCTCTCTAGTGGTGTTAGCTGTTTCTCTTTTTCCATTTTTCTTAGGGTGTCTTTTATTTTGTTCTCTAGCTGTTTTGTAGGATCATTGTGGATTATTTGCTAGGTGTTAGTGTCATTGAGATGGTTTTCAGCTTTGTGGATGTAGTCAGCTTTGTTCATTATTACTGTCAGTCTGCCTTTGTCTGCCGGTAGGATGACGATGCTTGTGTCTTATTTCAGTGTCTTTAGTGCTTTCTTCTCCTTTTGGTTGAGTGTTTTGTTTTGTCTGTTGCATTGCACATTGGGGATGATTCTTTGTCTGATGTCTTCTTGTGTTCCTTGGTCCAGGTGGTACGTTTTTAGAATGGTATCAAGATTGGTGAGGAATTCAATGGGCTCAGCATCTTTGTGGTTAAAATTGAGGCCATATGTGAGGACGGTCTTTTCTTCATCAGATAGAGATCTGCTGGATAGATTTCTGATCCATAGTTCTGAGTTGTTGTCTTGTGGTTTTGGGGTGATGGTATTGAGTTTCTCTTGTAGTGAGTTGCGTTTTGGGGTTTGTATTTTGTTGGCATTCCTGTGGATCATGCGTTCTAAGGTGTCTGTCAGGTCTTGTCGGATGGAGTTCAGGCATGCAGTTTTTTGTCCGTTGATGATGCATTCGTATTTTTCCAGGCAGTTGTGGGCATCAGTGATCATGAATCAAAGCATTTTCTGTCCATTTTGGAAGGCCAGTTTCCATGCTTGTGGGTGGTTGATCGGTGGTCAGTAGCATATGTTTTGGGGGGTTGTTCGTTTGCGGAGGCATTCATGAAGGAAGTGTAGCTGTTCACGGGTCGATTGTCTCACAGCAAAAGTATCCCAGCGGCGGGCAAATTTAAGTGTTGCATGCCCCCGTGTAGGTTTGCAATAATTGTGAATATCTGTAGCTCAGGTGTAGGATGAGGGTGAAGGTTCGTTCTCCAAACTTGTGGGCTGGTTTCCCTCTCTCCCCCCCACCCAGCAGTTCGCCTTCCAATGACCCTGACCTGATGTAACCTCCCCATCACAAGCCTCTCACTGATGACTCATACCTCACCCATCACAAGACCCTCACTTGACACACCCACACCTGAAGCCCTTATAAACAGAAGAGCACTGACACAGACATCCCCTAAATGCCACTGAAGATGTTACCAAGCCTGGTAATGAAATGTTCAGAAACCAACCCACAAGCTCGGAGAATGAACCTTCACCCTCATCCTACGCCTGAGCTACAGATATTTGCCACTATTTGTATGTTTGCAGAATCTATTTAATTTTGCTATATGTTTTTATATCAAATGGTTGCTATCATCAATGAAGGAGGAAAAGGAAGAGATTAAGGGTAACTTGAATTATAACATGGAGTAAAATCTTCACTAATTTGGTCCCTAACTTGAGTTTAATTATGAACTAACTAGAGTGAGAAGCTTGCTGTCTATAGTATATTTATTCTGTCCCTTTTCCAACTTCCCAGCATTTGTGGCACAATTGTCATGTACACTTGATACAGTACATACTACATAGTTATGTTCTAACTGTGCATTTAAATTACTGCTGGGAATTGTTAGATATGTAGTGAAAAAAAATCCACATCATGTCCTTTCTACTCTGCCTGATGTTAAATGAACCATTAATTTCCCAGTGATAAATAATGTGTATTTATTGTTACTTCTGGGAGGATTAAGCCAAGTGGCCAGCTAATGCCAGCTAGTCTTCTGTATTGAGCCTCTGAATAGAAACAGACAATGCTAAGATAGAAAAATGTGCATTAGACAGCATCACCACCAGATGGATTCATAACTGACTGACCAACCATACTCAAACACAAAAGAAGAGGGGGTCAACCTATTCTCCAAAGCACCTGAAGGTAGGACAAGAAGCAATGGATGGAAACTAATCGAGGAGAGAAGCAACTTAGAAATGAGAAATTTCTTGTCAGTGAGAAAAAGCAATCAGTGGAACAGCTTACCTTCAGAAGTTGTGGGTGCTCCATCACTGGAGGCTTTGAAGAAGTGATTTTTCTGAAATGGTATAGGATCTCCTGCTTGAGCAGGGGGTTGGACTAGAAGACCTCCAATGTCCCTTGCAATTCTGTTATATTCATATCCTGCAATTTTCAAGTAATTGCCATTACCAAAAATATATCAAGGTTTGAGCTTACATTTGAATTTCATCAACTGCATTGTAACCACCCTATGCTTGTTCCTTTTAGTAAGGTGACCAACCGTCCTCCTTTAGGGAGGACAGTCCTCCTTTTGCAAGTTCTGTCCTCCCTCGAAAAGTGTCCTCCTACATGTCCTCCTTTTCGATATTTGAAGACTAATCTGCAGAGCTTTTTTTCTCATAGAACGCTCAGAACGGCGTTCCGGCACCTTTTTTTGATGGTTTTGTTTTCAACTTTTGCATGAGCTGTGCTACTCCCCCTATTGGCTTCAATATATCGAAGAATGGTCTGAAACAAACATCACAGGAAATAACAGTTTTCAATGGTGTTTTTTGACTTCATCACAAGTATATTGGACAGATATTGAATCTTGTGTTGAGTTTTTATCTAAAGAAATGCCAGACATTAAAATAGACGACAATTGTCTCTTTGAAGAAATTAGAAGACTGAATGTATTTTTAAATTCTGAAAAATTAATACAATGGGAAAATAAACACGTTGAAATTGATAAAAGATGGGTGGAAATATTCAGCCATTTCAAAAATGAACATATTCCATGTGAAAATTTATTTGTTCAGTTTACGTTGTGCTGCCCTGGAACTAATGCAGCAGTTGAAAGGGTTTTTTCAATTGCTAATGATTTTTGGAAAAGTGAGAAATCAAGATTGAATGTTGATACTCTAGCTGCAGCACTTGCCGTAAAATTCAATATGAAGGATATTTCTTGTTCAAATATTTCTAATATATTGTTAGAAGATGATACATTGACAAAAATATTCATTCAATGGAAAAGTACTCATTTAAATAATAATTAATAGGCATGTAAGCATAATTACAATATAAAATGTTATTGTTACAAATGTTTTTATTATGCATTTATCATATTATAGTGTATTCTGTATTATTGTTGCAATGAATAAAATGTTTCTTATATTTACAATATTTTTTTCTTCAATTTATTTGTGTCCTCCTTTTCATTGTAAAAAAGTTGGTCACCTTACTTTTAGCCTTCCCTTTTAAGAATTTAAAGTTAACTTTAGATAGTTCTCTACTTCTATCATAATATCCTGAGTTTTACACCAATTGAAACCTTTGGGATTTACAGGACTATTTATTAAGCAAAGAAGAACCCTAGTGGGAATGTTTTAGATTATTTAAAGAGAAGCAGTTGTGAAGTTCATTATGGAAAAGAGATGAAATCTGTGCGTTTTAGTGCAAGCTCTTTATTTTTCTAGTAATCTAGGAATTTTGATGTATCATTTAGAAGCTCTTTGGCCAAATGCAAAGCAAGTAGATTTTCTGTCCTTGAGATGAATGTTTTTAATATATTAAGAAATAAAGAAGTAAATGTTGTCTTTAGGGAAAGAACCACAATCCTAGCTGTGTAGATCTGTAGCCAGCTTAGGTAACCAAGACTATTTGTATATTTTATTTGATTTTAATAAAATACATTTTGAAGTTGTGTTTTGCACACTTGGGAAAGATTAAAATAATTATTGTACATGGGGCTTCTAAATTACAAATACTATATTAATGACAAAATAGTTAACAGGAAATAATAATAATAATAATAATAATAATAATAATAATAATAATAATAATAATAATAATAATAATAATAATAATAATAATAATAATAATAATAATAATAATAATAATAAAGTTGGAAGGGACCTTGGAGGTCATCGAGTCCAAGATTAAAATTCCAAAATCCTTTGTTAACTGTTATTGTAATCAACTTGTAGAAAATTTACCATGGTTTCTTAACTATACCAAATCATCCTAAGAATTAACACTGATTCATCCAGGGTCAAATATCCACATTGGTTTCTTAATACCATCTCTTATCGTTTTCTGATTAAATGCAAGAACTCCATTCTCCAAAGCCAGTCTATCTTCCCAAAAATGTCCAGATGAAATTGTTCCCCAGGTAAATGTGAGAAATCCAGTCCCCAATGTCCTACAATCTACTTAAAAAAGACCAATTTATCACTTATCCACTCAAACAGTTTTCTGCTGTTGTAAAAAGTGCAGGCTTCAACTTCAGGGAGGTGTATGGAGTAAACTCTGTTATTTCTAGGTCTGGGTCCATATTTCTTCCCAGCAAATCTGCTTTCAAATCGTCCCAAAGGTGCTTTTTCAGGAGGAAAGTGGACTTTCTTGTTTTTCTTTGAAGACATTTCAGTTCTCATCCAAAAAGCTTCTTCAGCTCTGACTGGATGGTGGTGAATGGAAGGATTTATATTCCTTGCAGACAGCTGGTCATTTGCATTCTTTTAGAGAGTCATTGAGGCCACCTGGAGGTTTATCTGTGCCCTCAGGGTCACATGAGTAGTGCAAATGTGTGTGTGAGGGGTCTTTGGTGCTCTCTGAGCTTGCTTGTTTTCTTGCAGATGTTTCATTACCCTATCTAGGTAACATCATCAGTGCTAGTAAGGAGTGCTGTTTGCTATCAGTTTATATTCCTGTATTTCCTCTTTGGAAACCACCTCTGCCTTATAGAGTGTCTCGTAATAAGCCTTAGTAATTTTTTTGATTTTGTCATTGTGGAAGTGTAGCTCACCTTTTGAGTCTTGTAGCTTATTTATCATTCTTTTTTCTTTTTCTTTCTTCAGTCTATATGCTAACCATCTTCCCGGTTTATTAGCATTTTCAAAAAAGTTTTATTGCCTCTGTAATCTCCATCATTGTTATTTTCTCGTTTAGTATATGTCGCATATTCTCTGGAACTTTTGGAAGGTCAGCTCCTTTTAAATAGTCCTGTATTGACTCTTTGGAAACCACCTCTGCCTTATAGAGTGTCTCATAGTAGGCCTTGGTGATTTTTTTCATTACGTCATTCTGGAAATGTACCTTGCCTTTTGAGTCTTGTAGCTTACTTATCATTCTTTTTTCTCTTTCTTTCTTCAATCTATATGCAAGTCATCTTCCTGTTTTATTGGCGTTTTCAAAAAAGTTCTGTTTAGATTGTTTAATCTGTTGTGCCATTATATCCATCTCAGTTAAGTTTAATTTATGTTTTATTAGTTCCATTTGTGTCTTCAACATCTTCTTTTGTGGATCAATTCGCAAATCGGATTCCAATTTGCTAAGTTCTTCTTTCAACTGGAGCTGTAGTTGTTTCTTTTCTTTGTTCTTTTTAGCAACATACGTTATGGCCAAGCCTCTAAAATATGCTTTAGCCATGTCCCACACATTTTGGAGGGAGGTTTCTTCTTTCTTATTTATTTTAAAGAAAAATTCCATTTCCTTTGTTGCTAATTGTAGGAATTCTTTTTCTTTCAGTATGGATTTATTCAGCGACCATCTTAATTTTTTCCTAGTTCCTTTCCAGGTCATTTTTTTTAAAAAAAAATTAATTATTATTTTTCCTTTTTTCCACTGTACAACAAAAATAAAACTGAAAAAATACATTTTTCCCTTAACAAAACTGTGTTATACATCTCCTATATATTATTTACAATTTATTTACATCAGTAATCATGTCTTTTTCTTTCTTTGTTCTAGCCAATCATAACATTTGTTCCATATTCCATAAAATTCTGTTGCCTCCTTGTCTTTTAATTCTAGCGTAAGTTTATTCATTTCCGCGCATTCAAGAATTTTGTATGTAATCATATCGTTTGTAGGTATGTTTTCACCCTTCCAACACTGAGCATATACTATACGGGCTGCTGTCAATATATGTATAATGATGTGTTGGAGTTGCTTTTTGATCTTTAAATTTATTATACCCAGAAGAAATAGTTCAGGTTTGAATTCAATTTGCACCTTGGTTATCTCCTGTATCCAGTGCCCTATCCATTCCCAATAGCTCTTTGCTTTGGGGCACAGCCACCCATTCTTCCAGATTTATATTTCGGCCCACATTTCTCGCCCATGCGATCATTGGCCCTTTCACTATTTCTTCCTCCAGATCTACCTCTAATAAATATTTGTAGGTTTTTGTTATAAATTTTCTTTCCTTAACTGTTAAAATTTTATCCAATTGATGTGGGGTCTGGGTTATTCCGTGCTCTTCCATATCCTTACTATGTTTAGATTGGATCTGTAAATATGGCCACCAATCTATGATTATTCCTTGTTCTTCTAATTCTTCTCTTGATTTAAGGTTTCCTTGGCTATCTAATAGTTCTTTGTATCTAATCATCTTTTTCTTATCCAAGGTATTTGGGTGGATCATCGCCTCCATCGGTGAAATCCAATTTGGAATTTTCCTATAATGTCTTTTTTTGACTTTTTCCCACGTCCGAATCAGCGCGTCTCTTATCTGGTGTTGATAAAAGTATGTGTGTGTTTTCCTATGTTTCCCCCATAGAAAGGCATGCCAGCCAGCCTGTAAATCATGCCCTTCAATCGTTAAAACTCTTTTATTCTCTAGGTTTATCCAATCTTTGATCCAGAGAAGTCCAGCTGCTTGATAATAAATTTCCCATTTCGGGAGCCCAAGTCCACCTCCACTTCTACTATCTTGTAATATTTTCGTGTTTATCCGTGCTTTTTTGCCCGACCAGATAAATTTATTTATTATTTTATCTAATTCTTCAAAAAAAAAATTCTCTAATTTTATCGGGACTGTTTGGAACAAATATAATAATCTTGGTAATGTATTCATTTTGATCAACGCAATCCTACCTAATAACGATAATTGTAATTTCCCCCAGGTCTCCAAATCTTTCTTCATTTGTAATATCAATTTTTTATAGTTATCTTCTTTTATTGAGGAGCACCTTGTGGTAAGCCAGATTCCTAAATA